>NC_057807.1:569634072-569703688 GCF_018294505.1 Triticum aestivum
GCCGACCACCGCCGACGCCGTCGGAGTAATCGGCCGCCGCTGCCGATCCCGCTACCGTCGACCCCGCCCGTTGAGGTAGCCGCTGCCGACACCGGTTTTCTTGGAAAAACCGATCGGGTTTTTTTCGACACCCTAGATCTGTTTTTTTAGATCGGTTCGGTTTTTTCAGTTTACTTAAATAGCGGACGTTCGTCCATACATTCGTTTTAATGAAAGTTGTTCTTCAGTTAGTCACAGACAACGAACGTTCGTTCGTTAGCTTGTTCGTCTCATTTTATTTTCCAGGGTGTTTTCCGCGATTATTTTCGATCGTGATTCCTGCCCTAATCTTCGATCTAGTATAACTTTTCGCCCGTTTGTCCGTTTTAGATGAAACAAGCACCTAGATCTTCGTTTCGGAGCCCTCTCTCTATTTAGCCAACTTGAACAAGATTTTGGTACTGTAAAATTTCACTTTACTCCATATTAGTAATCAGATCTTGTTTCTTTCGTAGTTTGAGTTTCCTTGCACCATTTGATTTGATTCTTTTCGCAAACCGGAGTTCTTCAGTTGAACTTTCTGGTTAGATATTCTTATTTGGGTTTTACCCATGCATTTAGCTGCGTGCTTATGTATGCTCATAGACGTGGATTGGGTGAGTCACTACTAGGGAAAAGGCTAGCAGCAGTGCGGGTTTTAGGTGTATTAGTAGCGCGGGGACCGGCGCTACTAATAAGGTGCTATAGCTAACACGTAGCAGTAGCGCGTGCTCACCAGCACTACTGCTACACAAGTGTAGCAGCAGCGCGCTTAACGGAAGCTCGCTACTGCTAATAGCTATAGCGTGCTTCTCCTGTGCGCTACTGCTATCCTAAATACTAGTAGCAAGTTGTTGTTTCCCACGCTACTACTAAGTAATTGTGAATTAAAAAAATAAAAGTTAGATGCAGTTGCTTCCATCAGAGACACGTCCAATGAAAAATAAGCTCAGGTCACAGAACCATCTTTAACACTTGAAGCATTCATAGATACAATAGTAAACATCTAAACAGGAAGAAATCACGACATCCCATATCATACGCACACAACTATCATTGAAAGGTGGGTACTTTCCGTAGCTTTCCATCAACCTAAACGGACCACTTCCCCTAGTGCTCAACTTGGATGGAGGAGTTGCTGCGCCTGGGAGGTTCCTCGCCTGTATGGTTCATCTTGTTGAGCTGCCAAAATACACACACAAAATCATGTCGGAGCAAACCGCCATAAACTTTTTTACAAAACTGCTTGCCAAATCCCCGTGTAGTGAATTTCCTATATAATTTAATGCTGAACTTTTTCTAATACACACTGAACTTGCATACAACATATTCATAACATCACTTCTCCTAACTGCACTATGATCTATCCATTCAAGAGAGTTTGAACTTGCTAGCATCATCTCCTAACTGCGTCCATCTCATTATCTTTTACAAAACAATTCTCAATATGGAGCAAATAACAACAGGAAGGAGGCCATCACCATGCACATACAACATCAGCATGCAAGCTAGGGGCACAAACATACAGTAGCAAGCATGAATTTTGTAGACTGTGGGAATTAAAGAAACGTCAGTAAGTTGGTAGTACACATGACACACAAAAATAGTGAGTGGGAGTACATGGTTTTGAAGTAGTATCTATAGTAATTTGCTACCTTACTTTCAGGTCACACACTCACAATACAGTAACTGTAAACTACTTCCAAGTTACCAAATTGAAAGGTTGCAATGACGATACCGTATGCTAGATGAATTGTATGGTTGAAACAGAGAAAACTCAAAGAATAGGAATACACGACCAACCTTGCCATTGATGATAGAATTGCTTCTCGCGCACTCCTCCTCCGATTTGTCAGATTTTGAGCAGCAAATGATCGGACTTCCCACTGAAACATACATAAGAAAACATTTTCAACACCTAATTCACTAGAGATGACTCACCAAGGTAACCATGTTCCCCTAAGCAACCGATGAACAATGAATAATTTTGCATATCTGAAGAACAAAATTTGGATGGTGGTAACACCAAAGCGGCATATGGTTGCTATAAGGTTTTCTTAGTCTGAAGAATGGTAACATAAATGTAATGGATGATTCTTCGATTTGTTTGGTTAGGTTGCCGAAGGCAGTCTATTAGGCCATCACAAATATTTTAAGGTGGTGTTGATAATCAGCTTGGCAGTGAAAATATTTTGTGTGTGAAACAGGGTCCAGTAGATTGGAAAGAGACAGCCCAACAACAATCAGACGTGAAGCATAAATGTTGATGATGTTACTACTCTTGATGTCATGACAAAGAGACCCTGATAGTTGAACATTCTGTGTCTGAAGAACTACATGCTGCAGGATGTAACACATATCTACTTCCACCACCCTTGTCGTTATTTGTAGAAGAAAATATAAATGCTTAGTGTTGACCTCAGCAAAAATTGCTGAAAATACTAGCACACTGACCTTGTGCAAGTAGAATCTGACTTCACCGATATGCACAATAACATCCGTTGTAAAGTCATAGACCACCAATCTGCACATATCAACAAACTTGTGAGCATATCATATTGAGAAACAGAAGACACAAACACTCTTTGGTAGCCATGGTAACATAACAAAAAACATTACAGAGATTTAGTTTTATACAAGCAGTAACGCTCCTATGCCTTTGTGTGGCTGTGGTTGTGCAGCTAATTAACTGAAACCAGAGGATTCATGGAAGAACAGAGAAGAGGGGCAGAGGAAGAAAGTGAAACGGCCGTGGGGATGGGGGTGCTTACCCAAGCTAGGATCTATTGAGGCGGAGGTCCTTGGTCCAGCACCGCACCGGAGTAGGCGATGGCGAACTCGACCACGTGCGTGCCGTGGTGGTCGTCCTCGTCCATGGAGGAGGGCGGTTGCTGCATTGAACCGAAGAAATAAGTGAGGGTTAGGAGAGAAGAAAGAAGGGGAGAGGAGAGGGCATGAATCGAGGGGAGAGGAGATCGCACCGCATCGGAGTTGGAGGCAGCCGAAACCCTAGCCGCGGGGAGGGGTCGTGCGCGAGTGCTTGTCACCACGAGGAGCAGATCTGGTCGGAGGGAAGGAAGAACCATCGTGAGAGCTCGTGGGTGTGCAGTTCCGGCAACGGCCGCCGGAAGTAGTCGGAATCACCCGGCGTTGGTGGCGGCGGCGAGTGTTCGCGGGAGGAAGAGGAGAAAATGAGAGAGCTAGCGATGGTGGTTGTTCGCTAGGCTAGGTTGGTTGTCTCGCTGGGCTGGCTGGGCTGGGTTAGTTGTAGCGCTTTTCGTGACTAGCGATGCGACTATGTTTCTATTACTAGCGCGGCCCAGCAAACCCACGCTACTACTATGACATATCCGCAGAACACGATTGGGGATATTTACTAGTAGCGTGTGTTTTTTATCCACGCGCTACGAGTAATATTAACTAGTAGCGCGGGTCAATATAGCATGCTACTAGTAAGTAGCAGTAGCGCCTTAATTTAAAACTCACTGCTGGTAAGATCCTGTGTATAAGCTTTTCCCTAGTAGTGAGTGTATCCATGATAGATGTGAGTATTGTTAATTAATGGTTAACTTAAGGTGGCTACATAAATACACATCTGGGTGGATTGGTTGAGGGCACCTGGAGAATCCAGTGTTGTCCTAGGATATCCTGGAGTACCCGTGTGATCATCCTACGGCTCGCCACCCAGGCTCAAAGGGGTCATAAGGTTGTTCATGCTAGAAACTTCCGTGTGCAGCCACAAGCTATTATGGGCTCTAGCATACTTGAGTATGTTGTGTGACCTATTTTAGTGGTAGACTAGCAGATGTAGGGGATATAGGTGGTACTGTCTACCTAGAGTATAGAGTTAATGCTTGTGAAAGACTGTGTCTCAGTCATCCGTTTCTCAAACACCATGTAGTGCGAGAAATCCAACTGAGGAGATTGAGTCTTGTGGGGAAAAGTGCGCAAACCTCTACAGAGTGTACAAACTAATCATGGTTAGCCGTGTCCCCGGTTATGGACATCTTGAGTATCTGGTTATTGGATTATCATGTTGATCTCATCACTTTAAATTAATTTTGTTGGGTAATTGATGATGCTTAATTGGAATTGAGTTGGAGGAACCTTCTCAATGTTTAACAACCACCATGATAGTTAAATAGAATTTATTCCTTTGTTGTAGGGAAAAATTGGCTTTATGCAAAACTATAACCATAGAGCTTTCCACCAGCCATACATGCATGTAGTGATAGCATTTATTCTGTTCATTTACTCTATGTGTTACATTGCCAGCATATTCCATGTGCTGACCTGTTTCGGGCTCCAACATATCATGTTGCAGACTTTCCAAACGACGAGCAAGGATGCCATAGGTCGTTGTCGTTCACTCAGCTATGCCGTTGGAGTTGATGGACTCACTTTATCTGCCAAGCCTTCCGATGTTATCGTATTTAGATGGCCTTAAGCCATATTATTATAGTAAGTTCTCTTTTGAGACATTTGATGTAATAAGTGTGTGATTGAAACTCTGTTATAAATCCTTGAGTACTGTGCATGTCAGCATTACCGATCCAGGGATGACACTGATGCACAGAGACTTGACTGTTTGAGGTCTGGTTGCTACACATTTGATGTTTGGGGCTTTGATTATATGGGATTGTTTTCCTTCCTCCAATGGGTATACACATATTTTAGTTGTTGTTGATTACGTTACTAGGTGGGTAGAAGTTATTCCAACTAGTCATGCTGATCATAACACCTCTATTAAGATGCTTAAAGAAGTTATTTTTCCGAGGTTTGGAGTCCCTAGATACCTAATGACTGATGGTGGTTCACATTTTATTCATGGTGATTTTCGTAAAATGCTTGCTAAGTATGATGTTAATCATAGAATTGCATCTCCTTATCACCCACAGTCTAGTGGTCAAGTAGAACTGAGTAACAAAGAGCTTAAATTAATTTTGCAAATGACCGTTAATAGATCTAGAAAGAATTGGTCCAAGAAACTTGATGATGCATTATGGGCTTATAGAACTACATATAAAAATCCTATGGGTATGTCTCCATATAAATCGTTTATGGAAAAGCATGTCACTTACCTCTCGAACTAGAACATAAGGCATATTGGGCAATTAAAGAGCTCAATTATGATTTCAAACTTGCCGGTGAGAAGAGGTTATTTGACATTAGCTCACTTGATGAATGGAGAACTCAAGCCTATGAGAATGCCAAACTCTTTAAAGAAAAAGTTAAAAGATGGCATGACAAAAGGATACAAAAGCGTGAGTTTAATGTAGGTGATTATGTGTTACTTTTCAACTCTCGTTTAAGACTTTTTGCAGGAAAACTCCTCTATAAATGGGAAGGTCCTTACGTTATCGAGGAGATCTATCGTTTCGGTGCCATAAAAATCAACAACTTCGAAGGCACCAGTCCGAAGGTGGTGAACGGCCAAAGAATCAAACATTATATCTCAAGTAATCCAATAAATGTTGAAACTAATGTTACTGAAACCGTAACCCCGGAGGAATACATAAGGGACACTTTCCATAATGTTTCAGACTCCGAAAAGGAATATGTATGTGGTACGGTAAGTAAACCGACTCCAAAACAGTTCTAATAGAAGTTTTTCTCTGTTTTGGAATATTTAAGAAAATATGAAAATAAGTAGTACGGAAAGGACACAAGGTGTCCATGAGGGTGGAGGGCGCGCCCTACCCCCCTGGGTGCGCCCCCCTGCCTCGTGGGCACCTCGTGTGCTCTCCGGACTCCGTTTTCTTGCATGATACTTCTTTTAGTCGGTAAAAATTCATTGTATAATCTCCCGAAGGTTTTGACCACTGTATCACGCAAATATCCTCTGTCTTTGTTTTGAGCTGTTTTCTGTCAGATTTGTCAAGGCCAGGCATCATGTCGCCGCCCTCCTCCAACAATGAAGGCAACAATGCTTGGCTAATGAAGATGGAGCTGAAGAGAGAAGAACCTGAGGAGATCAATAAGGATGATAGGATCAAGAAGGTCATGGAGGATCAAGCTCCGGAGGCAGAAGAAGAAGACATCCTCCAACCTCATCACAACCTCTTTACCCCAACTGAGATTGAAGCTTTCAAGATGATTGATTTAGCTCGCATACAAAATAAGTATCTCACACGTGAAAATATTTTGTTGAAGGATCATATCATCGGACTCAAGGGCATTATCCACAAACTGGAGGAGCTCCTACGCTCGATGTGCGACTATCCATCATCACCACCACCTCCTTCACCAGCAAAGGAGACATAATCACATGGGTATGGGCACTCCCCTTGGCACCTGCGAAGCTTGGGGGAGGTGCCCTGGTATCGTATCACCATCACACTCCTATCTTTACTGTTTTTCTTAAGTTCAATCCTTCTAGTAATATCTTGATATAGTAGAATAAAGTTTTAGAATAATCTAGTTTTGAGTTTTGCTTTATGATCCCTCTATGTAATCGAGTTCGTGAGATTTATATAATAAAGATTAGTGTTGAGTCAAGGGCTTTGCTTCTTGTTATGATCTTGAGGGAATAAAAGAAAAAGAAAGATTAAAAAGAGATAAAGAGATCATATGGACCCTATCGAGAGGAATGACTTCACATATAGAAAGTATGATGAATAAAAGTTGTTGAGAGTTGGCAAACAGAGTTTTGGTCACCATTGCAATTAATAGGAAGTAATAAAGAAAGAGAGGTTTTCACATATAAATATACTATCTTGGACATCTTTTATGATTGTGAGCACTCATTAAAATATGACATGCTAAAGAGTTGATGTTGGACAAGGAAGACAACGTAATGGGTTATGTTTTCTTATACCCGAAATAAAGTATATTGTCATGGATCATCCAACATGTTGAGCTTGCCTTTCCCCCTCATGTTGGCCAAATTCTTTGCACCAAGTAGAGTTATTACTTGTGCTTCCAAAATACCCTTAAACCTGGTTTTTCCATGAGAGTCCACCATATATACCTATGGATTGAGTAAGATCCTTCAAGTAAGTTGTCATTGTTGTATGCAATAAAAATTGCTCTCTAAATATGTATGACTTATTAGTGTGGAGAAAATAAGCTTTATACGATCTTGTGATATGGAAGCAATAAAAGCGACGGACTGCATAATAAAGGTCTCTATCACAAGTGGCTATATAAAGTGAGGTTCTTTTGCATTAAGATTTCGTGCATCCAACCATAAAAGCACATGACAACCTCTACTTCCCTTTGCGAAGGGCCTATCTTTTATTTTCGTCTTATACATTATGCAAGAGTCATGGTGATCTTCACCTTTCCTTTTTTATATTTTATCCTTTGGCAAGCACCTTGTGTTGGAAAGATCCTGATATATATATATATATATATATATATATATATATATATATATATATATATATGTATATATATATATCCAATTGGATGTACGTTAGCATGAACTATTATTGTTGACATTACCCTTGAGGTAAAAGGTTGGGAGGCAACACTATAAGCCCCTAACCCATAAGTATTGCGTTAGTGTTAGCAATTGTGAAAGACTAAATGATAGCTGAGTATGTGGACTTGCTGAAAAGCTCTTATATTGATTCTTTCTGATGTTATGATAAATTGCAATTACTTCAATGACCAAGATTATAGTTTGTTAGTTTTCAATGAAGTTTCTGATTCATACTTATATATCTGTGTGTGTGTCTGTGTTGTTGTTTTAAGAATGGTCATGATGCCCTCATGTCCGTATTTTCTTTTATTGACACCTTTATCTCTAAACATGTGGACATATTTTTCGATTTCGGCTTCTGCTTGAGGACAAGCGAGGTCTAAGCTTGGGGGAGTTGATATGTCCATTTTGCATCATGCTTTTATATCAATATTTATTGCATTATGGGCTGTTGCTACACACTATATCACAATAATTATGCCTATTCTCTCTTATTTTACAAGGTTTACATAAAGAGGGAGAATGCCGGTAGCTGGAATTCTGGGCTGGAAAAGGAGCAAATATTAGAGACCTATTCTGCACAACTCCAAAAGTCCTGAAACTCCAAGAAAGTTATTTTTGGCATTAATAAAAAATACTGAGCGAAGAAAATACTAGAGGGGGGCCACCCTCTGTCCACGAGGGTAGGGGCGCGCCCCCCGCCTCGTGGGCCCCCTGTCAACCCTTCCGTGGCCATCTTCTGCTATATGAAGTCTTTTACCCTGGAAAAAATCATAAGCAAGCTTTCGGGATGAGACTCCGCCGCCATGAGGCGGGACCTTGGCGGAACCAATCTAGGGCTCTGGCGGAGCTATTCTGCCGGGGAAACATCCCTCTGGGAGGGGGAAATCGAAGCCATCGTCATCACCAATGATCCTCTCAGCGGGAGGGGGTCAATCTCCATCAACATCTTCACCAGCACCATCTCCTCTCAAACCCTAGTTCATCTCTTGTACTCAATCTTTGTCTCAAAACCTCGGATTGGTACCTGTGGGTTGCTAGTAGTGTTGATTACTCCTTGTAGTTTATGCTAGTTGGTTTATTCAGTGGAAGATCATATGTTCAGATCCTATATGCATATTAATACCCCTCTGATTATGAACATGAATATGATTTCTGAGTAGTTACGTTTGTTCCTGAGGACATGGGAGAAGTCTTGCTATAAGTAGTCATGTGAATTTGGTATTTGTTCGATATTTTGATGAGATGTATGTTGTCTCTCCTCTAGTGGTGTTATGTGAACGTCGACTATATGACACTTCACCATTGTTTGCGCCTAGAGGAAGGCATTGGGAAGTAATAAGTAGATGATGGGTTGCTGGAGTGACAGAAGCTTAAACCCTAGTTATGTGTTGCTTTGTAAGGGGCTGATTTGGATCCATATGTTTCATGCTATGGTTAGGTTTACCTTAATACTTCTTTTGTAGTTGTGGACGCTTGCAATAGGGGTTAATCATAAGTGGGATGCTTGTCCAAGGAAGGGCAGTACCCAAGCACCGGTCCACCTACATACCAAATTATCAAAGTAACGAACGCAAATCATATGAGCGTGATGAAAACTAGCTTGACAATAATTCCCATGTGTCCTCGGGAGTGCTTTTCTCTATATAAGAACTTGTCCAGGCTTGTCCTTTGCTACAAAAAGGATTGGGCCACCTTGCTGCACCTTATTTACTTTTATTACTTGTTACCCATTACGAATTACCTTATCACAAAACTATCTGTTACCGATAATTTCAGTGCTTGCAGAGAAATCCTTACTGAAAACCGCTTGTCATTTCCTTCCGCTCCTCGTTGGGTTTGACACTCTTACTTATCGAAAGGACTATGATAGATCCTCTACACTTGTGGGTCATCAACATGTCGGGCATGGGACGTCTGGGCCTTATCCACGTCCTCCTTCAGCTTGCCCAGGCGGTCTGGGTCCGTGGCCTGGTCGACTGTCGCTTGGGCCAGCTTGGCGTCTCGGTCGGCAAGCGTCTTCGCGGGCCTTGAGGTCGTCCACTTGATGCTGAAGCTATTTGGTGCGGGCGGCCTGCCCCTCTTAAAGGACCTTCAGCTCGGCCTCCGCCTTGTCATAGCGCTCCTTGGAGGACGCAGCACTAGCCAGCGCCACGACCAGTGCCGCGTCGCGTGCCCCCAAGGCCTCACTAGCCTCCTTCCTGCTCTCCCAGCGCGGCCTCAGCACGGCCCTAGGTCGCCCTGGCGGACGTATTGTCCTGAAGCCACCCTGATACTAGCCCCATGCGCTCCCTCGCAAGGCACATGTCGTCATCTTGGAGGTCGGCTTGGAGTTGGTCAAGTGCAGCCTAGGCTTCGTCCAGGGCGCCTGATCTGATGAGGGGGCCGCGGTCAGCCAGCGCAAGGGCCTGGGGAGCAGGTGGCGTCAGCGCGGGGCTGGTGTCCTTGTCAGCGAGGCAGCATTGAGTGGAGCTCACGATGCTGGGGGCTTCGAGCCCCTCTCAGGCACGATGGGGACCGGAGGCTCCAGAGCCTTCTGGACCATGGAGGCGGACTCCTCCTGAGGTTCCACCAGCACGCCTTTGGGGCCCGCTCCATCGCGAGGGAGTGTGGGGTGACCTCTTCCGTCTGCGCCAGGGCGGTGGCACCTTAGGGGTCCCGACTTCATCCTTCCTCTTCTTCGCCATGATGTCAATCCTGGTCACTAGGAGGGGAGTATTGTGGGCAAGGCATCAAGGGCGACAAACAAAAACAAGGTAAGGTACTTACTCATCAAGCGCGATGTACGCCCTCTTCCTAGTCGGGGCCAGGGCGCCTCCGATCTTCCTGGGTGCGGCCTTTACTGCATCTTAGGGTGGCGGGGCGTGCATCGGCTGGCTTCGGTGTGACAATGACGGACGAGGTGGGGGCGTCACCTCGAGGAGGTGGCGCCGCCCCACACTTCTTCGGGTCACTCGGCCTGGCCTCCGCGGGGCCGAGGGAGTGGCCTGGACCTCATGAAGACCCCGGTGGAGCACGGGGATTCCACGACCATGGGCTCGATGGCGTCATCATCATATGTGAGGCCATGAAGAAGCTCATTTTGAGACGGCGGAGACGTCTCCGCCACATCATCCACAGTCGCCTCCGAGTCTTCTTTGCCTTCTTCATCGGTGTTGTCGCTAGAAGACACCATCACCGAGGAGTTGGGGAGCTCGGGCGGCATGAGCCCCAACTCATTGAAGACGGACATGGCGGCGACCAGCGCCGCCCTGTCGGCATGCCGGTACAGCGGGATGTAGGCCACCAGTAGGTTGCCCGGCCCCCACTCGAGCAGGGTGTTCATGGACTTGTCCAGCTCCTCACATGTTGATACGTCTCTGTCGTATCTATAATTTTTTATTGTTTCATGCCAATATTCTACAACTCTTACATACTTTTGGCAACTTTGTATACTATTTTTGGGGACTAACATATTGATCCAGTGCCTAGTGTCAGTTCTTGTTTGTTGCATGTTTTTTGTTTCACAGAAAATCCATATCAAACAGAGTCCAAATGGGATAAAAACAGACGGAGATTTTTTTGGAATATTTATGAATTTTGGGAAGAAGAATTAACGCGAGACGATGCCCGAGGGGGCCACGAGGCAGGGGGCGCGCCCCATGGGGTCTGGTGCACCCTGGGCCCTCATGGCCACCCCGAAAGGCGGTTGGTGCCCTTCTTTCACCGCAACAAAGCCAATATCCGGATAGAAAACGTGTCCAAAGGACAACCCAATCGGAGTTATGGATCTCCGGGAATATAAGAAATGGTGAAAGGGCAAAATCAGGAACGCAGAAACAGAGAGAGACAGAGAGATAGATCCAATCTCGAAGGTCTCTCGCCCCTCCCATGCCATGGAGACCATGGACCATATGGGAAACCCTTCTCCCATCTAGGGGGGAGGTCAAGGAAGAACAAGAACGGGGGCTCTCTCCCCCTCTCTTCCGGTGGCGCCGGAATGCCGCCGGGGCCATCATCATCACCGCGATCTACACCAACACCTCTGTCATCTTCACCAACATCTCCATCACCTTCCCCCATCTATATTCAGCGGTCCACTCTCCCGCAACCTGCTGTACCCTCTACTTGAACGTGGTGGTTTATGCTTCATATTATCCAATGATGTGTTGACATCCTATGATCTCTAAGTAGATTTTCGTTGTCCTATCGGTAATTGGTGAATTTCTATGATTGATTTAATTTGCTTGTGGTCATATTGTTGTCCTTTGGTGACCATCATATGAGCGCGCGCGTGGATCACACCATAGGGTTAGTTTTATGTTGATAGAACTATGTATTGGAGGGCAAGAGTGACAGAAGCTTCAGCCTAGCATAGAAATTGATGCATACGGGATTGAAGGGGGACCAATATACCTTAATGCTATGGTTGGGTTTTACCTTAATGAACGTTAGTAGTTGTGGATGCTTGCTAATAGTTCCAATCATAAGTGCATAGAATTCCAAGTCAGGGATGACATGCTAGCAGTGGCCTCTCCCACATAAAACTTGCTATCGGTCTAGTAAAGTAGTCAATTGCTTAGGGACAATTTCACAACTCCTACCACCACTTTTCCACACTCTCTATACTAACTTTATTGCTTCTTTATCTAAACAGCCCCTATATTTTATTTACGTGCTCTTTACATTCTTGCAAACCTATCCAACAACACCTACAAAGTCCTTCTAGTTTCATACTTGTTCTAGGTAAAGCAACTGCTAAGCGTGCGTAGAGTTGTATCGGTGGTCGATAGAACTTGAGGGAATATTTGTTCTACCTTTAGCTCCTTGTTGCGTTCGACACTCTTACTTATTGAAAGAGGCTACAATTGATCCCCTATACTTGTGGGTTATCAAGACCTTTTTCTGGCGCCGTTGCCAGGGAGTTATAGCGTGGGGTGAATATTCTCGTGTGTGCTTGTTTGCTTTATCACTAAGTAGATTTTATTTGCTGTTCTAAGTTGTTCTCTATCTTTAATTATGGATATGGAACACGAAATACCAAAAAAATAGGTTTCTCTACTACTCATGGAGATGGGGAACCTCCTAAAACCCTTGTTGCTCGTTATGTGAAAGATATTATGTACTACTTTGATAATCCTGAGAAAACCCCATTCAATTATGTAATGGGAGACACGTTGGGTCAACGTGAATACTTTAGGGATTATCACTTGACTCAACAATGGAAATTATTATGGGATCAAATGCATAAGTTGCATTGGTATGCTCGGGAACTATGCTTGAGATATGATTATACTTGTTGCTCTAGGATGAAGGCTCCACACCTTCCATTTTCATGCAAATTTAATGATGATAAAACCTTGGCTTATTATGCTAATGGTATATATGATTACTATGATGTGGAACAAATAGAAGAATTCGTTGCTTTTATGGGTGCTTATGAAATTGAATCTTTGTTTAAAGAGTGTGAAAATCTTGATGATGTTGTTTACAGACTTGAGAATTTATTGAGAGAATTTATTGAGAATTTGCTATACTTAAATATTGCTATGAGAATTATGAATTCAATTCCGATATTGATGATTTTATTGAGAGAGTTTCCATTGTCCAAGAAGAGACTAATATTTTGCAGGAGTCTATGGAAGAAGAAATTGATGGAACTGTGAGCTCATTGGATGAAAAAGACGAGGAGGAGAGCGAAGAACAAAAGGAGGAAGAGCGGATTGTTCACCCATGCCCACCTTCTAATGAGAGTAACTCTTCAACTGATACATTGTTTAATTTCCCTTCGTGCTTATGGAAGGATGATTGCTATGATGATTGTTATGATCTCGTTGATTCTCTTGAAATACCCCTTTTTGATGAGCTTGCTATGCTTGTGGCCATGATGCCAATATGAATGATGCTTATGGAGATGAACTTGGTATAGTTCCTTATGTTAAAAATGAAATTGTTGCTATTGCACCCACACATAATAGTCCTATTATCTTTTTGAGTTCTCCAAACTAAACTATATCAGAGAAGTTTGTGCTTATTAAGGATTATGTTGATGGGTTGCATTTTACCATTGCACATGATGATTTTGATAGATATAATATTCATGTGCTTGCTGCTCCAACTTGCAATTATTATGAGAGAGGAACTATATCTCCACCTCTCTATGTTTGCAACACGATAAAATTGCAAGAAACTGCTTATACTATGCATTGGCCTTTACTTGGTGTGCATGAATTGTTATTTTATGACATGCCTATGCATAGGAAGAGAGTTAGACTTTATTGTTGCATGATATATGTTACTTTGTGCTCACTACTAAATTACAAATAATTGTTAATTAAAATTGGCTTTGATATACCTTGGGATCCGGGTGGATCTATTACTTGAGCACTATATGGCTAGCTTAATGGCTTTAAAGAAAGCACTGCCGGGGAGACAACCCGAAAGTTTTAGAGAGTCATTTATTTTTGTTGAGTGGTTTTATATAGTATAAAAAAAGAGGGGAACCCAAAACTTTTCAAACAGGAAAGTGAAAGTGAGAGAGATAAGCATTGTTAAAGTGGGAGCTAGCCTTGAACTTTGTTCATGCTCATGGAAACTTTGTGAATCTTAATTACAGAAACTTTTCATCAAAAATAATTATCCCCTTGTACAATTCCATTGTATTATAAAAATAATGTGCCAAGGTTTGCCTTTAGGATGTTTACGATGCTTGTTGGTTTGTGCGGTGCAGGACAGAAACTTTGGCTGTAGTGCACGATTTTAAATTTTTTACTGGAATGTCAAATGGTTCTGAAACTTTTTGCATTGTCTTTATATACAAATTTTCTATTTTTACTAATTTTGGAAGAATTTTTAGGGTACCATAAGTATCGTGAATGTTCAGATTACTACAGACTGTCCTATTAAAGACAGATTCTGTTTTTGATGCATAGTTTGCTTGTTTTGATGAAACTATCGATTTCTATCAGTGGATTAAGCCATGGAAAAGTTATATTACAGTAGCTACAATGAAAAAACAAAATATGAATTGGTTTGCAACAGTACTTAGAGTAGTGATTTGCTTTATTATACTAACGGATCTTACCGAGTTTTCTGTTGAAGTTTCGTGTGGATGAAGTGTTCGAAGATCGAGGAGGTCTCGATATGAGGAAAAGGAGGAGAGGCAAGAGCTAAAGCTTGGGATGCCAAAGGCACCCCAAGTAAATATTCAATGAGACTCAAGCGTCTAAGCTTGGGGATGCCCCGGAAGGCATCCCATCTTTCTTCAACAAGTATCGGTATGTTTTCGGATTCGTTTCATTCATGTGATATGTGCAAATCTTGGAGTGTTTTTTGCGTTTAGTTTTCACTTTTCTTTTATGCACCATGCTGGTATGAGATAGTCCTTGGTTGATTTATATAATTCTCATTGCACTTCACTTATATCTTTTGAGTATGGCTTTATAGAATGCTTCATGTGATTCACTTATATCATTTGAAGTTTGGATTGCCTGTTTCTCTTCACATAGAAAACCGCCATTTGTAGAATGCTCTTTTGCTTCACTTATATTTGTTAGAGCATGGGCATATCTTTTGTAAAAAGAATTAAACTCTCTTGCTTCACTTATATCTATTTAGAGAGATGACAAGAATTGGTCATTCACATGGTTAGTCATAAAATCCTACATAAAACTTGTAGATCACTGAATATGATAGGTTTGATTCCTTGCAATAGTTTTGCGATATAAAGGTGGTGATATTAGAGTCGTGCTAGTTGAGTAATTGTGAAATTGAGAAATACTTGTGTTGAGGTTTGCAAGTCCTATAGCATGCACGCATGGTAACCGTTGTGTGACAAATTTGAAGCATGGGGTGTTTCTTTGATTGTCTTCCTTATGAGTGGTGGTCGGGGACGAGCGATGGTCTTTTCCTACCAATCTATCCCCCTAGGGGCATGCGTAGTAGTACTTTGCTTTGAGGGCTAATAAACTTTTGCAATAAGTATATGAGTTCTTTATGACTAATGTGAGTCCATGGATTATACACACTCTTACCTTTCCGCAATTTGCTAGCCTCTACGTTACCATGCATTGCCCTTTCTCACCTCGAGAGTTGGTGCAAACTTCGCCGGTGCATCCAAACCCCGTGATACGATACGCTCTATCACACATAAGCCTCCTTATATCTTCCTCAAAACAGCCACCATACCTACCTATCATGGCATTTCCATAGTCATTCTGAGATATATTGCCATGCAACTTCCATCATCGTCATATACATGACTTGAGCATTTATTTTCATATTGATTTGCATGATCGTAAGATAGCTAGCATGATGTTTTCATGGCTTGTCCGTTTTTTGATATCTTTGCTATGCTAGATCATTGCACATCCCGGTACATCGTCGGAGGCATTCATATGGAGTCATATCTTTGTTCTAGATATCGAGTTGTAATATTGAGTTGTAAGTAAATAAAAGTGTGATGATCATCATTATTAGAGCATTTCCCCATGAAAAAAATAAAAGAAAAAAAGAGAGGCCAAAGAAGCCTAAATAAAAAAGGGGGGCAAAGAAGCCCGCCAAAAAAAGAGGGGGGCAATGTTACTATCCTTTTACCACACTTGTGCTTCAGAGTAGAACCATGTTCTTCATATAGAGAGTCTCTTGAGTTATCACTTTCATATACTAGTGGGAATTTTCATTATAGATCTTGGCTTGTATATTCCGATGATGGGCTTCCTCAAATGCTTGAGGTCTTCATGAGCAAGCAAGTTGGATGCACACCCACTTAGTTTCAGTTTGAGATTTCATACACTTATAGCTCTAGTGCATACGTTGCTTGGCAATCCCTACTCCTCGCATTAACATCAATTGATGGGCATCTCCATAGCCCGTTGATTAGCCACATCGATGTGAGACTTTCTCTCTTTTTGTCTTCTCCACACAACCTCCATCATCATATTCTATTCCACCCATAGTGCTATATCCATGGCTTACGCTCATGTATTGCGTGAGGGTTGAAAAGGCTGAAGCGCGTTAAAAAGTATGAACCAATTGCTCGGCTTGTCATCGGGGTTGTGCATGATGGGAGCATTTTGTGTGATGAAAATGAAGCATGGCCAAACTATATGATTTTGTAGGGATAAGCTTTCTTTGGCTATGTTATTTTGATAAGACATAATTACTTGGTTAGCATGCTTGAAGTATTATTGTCTTAATGTCAAATGATAGACTATTGCTTTGAATCACTCGTGCCTTAATATTAATGCCATGATTAGATATATGATCAAGATTATGCTAGGTAGCATTCCACATCAAAAATTACCTTTTTTATCATTTACCTACTCGAGGACGAGCAGGAATTAAGCTTGGGGATGTGGATATGTCTCCGTCGTATCTATAATTTTTGATTGTTCCATGCCAATATTCTACAACTCTTACATACTTTTGGCAACTTTTTATACTATTTTTGGGACTAACATATTGATCCAGTGCCCAGTGCCAGTTCCTGTTTGTTGCATGTTTTTTGTTTTGCAAAAAATCCATATCAAACGGAGTCCAAACGGGATAAAAACGGCCGGAGATTTTATTTTGGAATATTTATGAATTTTGGGAAGAAGCATCAACGCGAGACGATGCCCGAGGGGGCCACGAGGCAGGGGGCGCACCCCAGGGGTCAGGCGCTCCCTGGGCCCTCGTGGCCACCCCGCAAGGCGGTTGGTACCCTTCTTTCGCTGCAACAAAGCCAATATCCGGATAGAAATCATGTCCAAAGGACAACCCAATCGGAGTTACGGACCTTCGGGAATATAAGAAATGGTGAAAGGGCAAAATCAGGAACGCAGAAACAGAGAGAGACAAAGAGACAGATCCAATCTCAGAGGGGCTCTCACCCCTCCCAAGCCATGGAGACCATGGACCAGAGGGGAAACCCCTCTCCCATCGAGGGGGAAGGTTAAGGAAGAAGAAGAAGGGAGGATCTCTCCCCCTCTCTTCCGGTGGCGCCGGAACGCCGCCGGGGCCATCATCATCACCGTGATCTACACCAACACCTCCGTCATCTTCACCAACATCTCCATCACCTTCCCCCATATATATTCAGCGGTCCACTCTCCCGCAACCTGATGTACCCTCTACTTGAACATGGTGCTTTATGCTTCATATTATTATCCAATCATGTGTTGCCATCCTATGATCTCTGAGTAGATTTTCGTTGTCCTATCGGTAATTGGTGAATTGCCATGATTGGTTTAATTTGCTTATGATTATGTTGTTGTACTTCGGTGCCCATCATATGAGCGTGCGCGTGGATCACACCATAGGGTTAGTTTTATGTTGATAAAACTATGTATTGGAGGGCAAGAGTGACAGAAGCTTCAGCCTAGCATAGAAATTGATGCATACGGGATTGAAGGGGGACCAATATATCTTAATGCTATGGTTGGGTTTTACCTTAATGAACTTTAGTAGTTGCGGATGCTTGCTAAAGTTCCAATCATAAGTGCATAGAATCCCAAGTCAGGGATGACATGCTAGCAGTGGCCTCTCCCACATAACACTTGCTATCGGTCTAGTAAAGTAGTCAATTGCTTAGGGACAATTTCACAACTCCTACCACCACTTTTCCACACTCGCTATACTAACTTTATTGCTTCTTTATCTAAACAGCCCCTAGATTTTATTTACGTGCTCTTTATATTCTTGCAAACCTATCCAACGACACCTACAAAGTCCTTCTAGTTTCATACTTGTTCTAAGTAAAGCGACTGCTAAGCATGCGTAGACTTGTATCGGTGGTCGATAGAACTTGAGGAATATTTGTTCTACCTTTAGCTCCTCGTTGGGTTCGACACTCTTACTTATCAAAAGAGGCTACAATTGATCCCCTATACTTGTGGGTTATCACCTATCAAGCTCCCCGAGCGTAACCTGATGTCGTCCTCTGCACCCTTGAACTCCCACATGGGGTGCGTGTGCGCTTGGAGCGAGGCCAGGCGCTGCATCAGGAACTCCTTGACAAGCATGCCCCTGTCAGCGTCTGGGCATCCATGTCTGCGATCATCTTCCTTAGGACCGGCGCTGCCTGGGGGTCGGAGAGTTTCTCGTGACCCCACTATCGGTGTCAAAACTAGCGGATCTCGGGTAGGGGGTCCCGAACTGTGCGTCTAAGGCTAATGGTAACAGGAGGCTGGGGACACGATGTTTACCCAGGTTTGGGCCCTCTCGATGGAGGTAATACCCTACTTCCTGCTTAATTGATCTTGATGATTTGATTATTACAAGAGTTGATCTACCACGAGATCACAGAGGCTAAACCCTAGAAGCTAGCCTATGATTATGATTGTTATCCTTGTCCTACGGACTAAACCCTCCGATTTATAGACACCGGAGGGGGCTAGGGTTACACAGAGTCAGTTTACAGAGAAGGAGATATAACATCCAAATAGCCAAGCTTGCCTTCCACGCAAAGGAGAGTCCCATCCGGACACGGGACAAAGTCTTCAATCTTGTATCTTGATAGTACAACAGTCCGGCCAAAGTATATAGTTCGGCTGTCCGGATACCCCTTAATCCAGGACTCCCTCAGTAGCCCCTGAACCAAGCTTCAATGATGATGAGTCCGGCACGCAGATTGTCTTCGGCATTGCAAGGCGGGTTCCATCTCCGAATACTCCAAGGTAGACTCCGAACACAAGGATCGTGTCCGGATCTGCAAAATAATTTCCACATACCACCGCAGAGGGCACAATACTTTATAAATTTAATCTGCTGACAACTTTTCATGGTGTGACATCATGCCACGGCTCGGTCATTATTCGGACCATTTTTCGCAACCAACGACCGCACATATTGCGAGGCGGTTTCCTTGGCACGTCTTGTCAAAGCAGAGATCGTGTCCCCTAATCGTGGGATTCTCATCAATACGGGTATGGGTAACCCAACCGTGCCATCAATCATGGCACTTGGAAAATAAGTGATTTTAACAGGCAAGTAGGGAGGTGCATAGTTTCCACCGCCTTTATAAAGAGACAAGGATCCCCATTTTCACCCACGCCTTCTTCCTTCTTTACTCATCCATTCTCGCACCCTCGAGCCCCAGCGCCCAAGTTCTCACCTTCTCCGTAAGACCATTCGCAACATGTCCGGAGCAGGAGGCAAGTGGATGGCCTCCTCCGTTACGCAGGAGGACATTACCAAGCTTTGGGAGGCCGGATACCTGGCTACGGACATCACGCACAGGCTTTCGGCGAAGGGGCAGATCACCCCCACTCCAAAATCTCAGGAGAGAGTAGTGTTCCTCTCTCATTTCATCTGAGGACTGGGATTTCCACTTCACCCATTTGTCCGCGGGCTCATGTTTTACTATGGGCTAGATTTTCATGGTCTAGCCCCAAATTTCGTCCTCAAAATCTCGACGTTTATCGTCGTGTGTGAGGCCTTCCTCCGCATCAAGCCCCACTTCGGCATGTGGCTACAAATCTTCAGCGTGAAGCCGAAGATAGTGAGAGGCCAGCAAGCGGAGTGCGGAGGAGCCATGGTGGGCAAGATGTCCAACATCACCTGGCTCGAAGGCTCCTTCGTGGAGACCGTGAAGGGGTGGTAATCGGGGTGGTTCTACATCACCGAACCGTGCGATGCCAACTAGGCGGCAGCCCCCGAATTCCGATCTGGCATCCCCATGCGGCTCACCTCCTGGGAAAAGAAGGGCCTGGCCTAGGGCGTTCCTGTGGAGATGACGGGACTCCAGAACTGCATCAAAAATATGAGAGACAAGAAGATCAGGCTTGTCAACATGGTCCAGGTCATGCTCATCCGTTGGATCCTCCCGTGTCAAAGACGGGCATTCTATATGTGGGAGTTCGATCTGGGCGAACACCAGATGTTGCGAGAGCTTTTCAACACAACGCATGAAGATGTCTGGAAGGTGCTGTTCAAATCCGCCGAAGTACCTCCTCCCACTTCCGAGGACCGGGGGCTTAGCGCAAAGCGCACCGCCAATCCGGTAAGCCCTCTAAATATCACAAAACGTGCCTTTCCCAGTATATTTGTGGGAGCATTTTAAGCCACCATCCTGGCAAAACAGGAATATGTGGAGATGGCGGATCGTATCGACTATCCGGCTCCGCTGCCTGAAGATCCAGCAACCGCACTCCTGACGGAGATGTTGGTTCCGGCACCTTACAAGGTGCCGAAGAAGAAGGCCGAAAAGAAGGCTACAGGGACCAGGAAAGGTCTCTGGCGCAAGGCCACACCGGACGCCTCGTCCGAGGATGAAGAGACGCACTCCTCCCACAAAGATGAGGGAGAGGAGAAGAAAAGGAAGGTCGTCCCACCTGGGAAGGCCGAAGGGTCCAAGAAGGCGGCCACGGGGACAGGGAAAGGTCTCCGGCGCAGGGTCGTGATAGACTCGTTGCCCGAGGACGCCGAGGCAGATTCCTCCCACAGAGACGGGGGAAACATGAAGAAATTCCCCCTCCCTGCAATGGGGAGGAGAAGAAGAGAAAAGCCGCCCCACCGGGGGAGGCTAGGACGCCGAAGAAGGGAAAGACATCCCTTCCGGATCACTCCACCACGGCCGCCTACAGTGAGGAGGAGTGGCTGCCCAGGGGCAAGCCCCTGGAAAAATCGTAAGTATCCGCACTCTATAGTGTGTTTAATGCGTCTTAACTTCATGGTTTGTTATAACACCGAACACGCATATGCAGTCCGGCCGGGTCCCATCTCGAGGTATCCTCTTCGGATGGGTCTCTGAGTGAATCGGAGATGAATTCACTCCCGACGGCCACCTCCCCTCTGCTCGCGGATGACACCGAGGTATTGTCCAAAGGATACCGGAACAGGGGGCGGCGGTTCTGCAGACCCTCCAAGGCGAAATCCCAGACGCCGGGCACATGGGGGGTAAGATCCCCATGGACTATGCTGTCGGGGGCCGCAGCAAGGTTGGCTCCCAGCCGGATACTGCGCCGGAACCTCAAAAGGTTATGTATTCAAGTAGGCAGCCCCTCTCTAAGGAGGGCAAGCCGGCCGGGCCGATGACCTCCGTCCAGCCGGAGGCATCGGATAATTTGCTGGAAGTGCTTCGCGGCGCTTCCCTTGATGAAGGGCAGCATACTCTTATGGGTACGGTGATTGAGAAGGTTTGGTCCGCCAAAAGCGGATTGACTGAAGCCTGCACTAGCCTCCTAACAGGCTTTGAGGTAAGTAGTCAAAAGTGTAAGAAAACATCACCCGATAGACAGTAGCCCCTGATACTCTGCTTGGTGTTCGGGAAGAAAAACCAAACAGAGGGTCAACTTTTATCTGCAGGAATCTAATAGTAAATGTATATGTGAATAAGCAGGCGTTGCTGCTGGCCGCTGATGCCCGCACTGCGGAGGTCGCCGGACTCAAGCGGGACTTGAAGCAGGTCGAAGAAGAGCTCAGCCTCACGAAGAGGCAGCTTGAAGAGAACAAAGGTAAGTGATACCCTGTCCGTGTGTTATATAGAGGAAGAAAAATTGGTGATGCTAACAAAAAGCATCATGATTTTTTTAATAGGGGCCACGACCGAAGTGGCAGCCCTGAAGAAAGTGCTATCCGAGGCCGAAGACAAAGCGGCCAAGGAGCGTACCGAGCGTGAAAAATAGGATGCTTTGGTAAGCGAGGTACAGCAAGAGCTCCAGGACTTCGGCAAGAAATTCGAGTCCTTGGAGCATGACTTCAAGACGCAAGAGTCTGAGCTTGCAAAGGCCCTCCAGAGCGCGAAAGACACCAAGGCCGAAGCCCAAAAGGCCCTCCATGAAATCCAGGCGGCCAAGAAGATAGCGGCGGGTAAGGCATTCGTTATGTAAAGCAAGCATGTGGAGGAGACATTTCTTTTACTTAACCGAATTCGGAGCTCTCCAGGGGCATTCGCAGATCTGCCACGCAGCATATCGGATGCCACAGAGTTCTACCGTGCCGAGGAGGGGATCTTGACAAAGAAGTTGTTCTGGTCCTAGTATGCTAGGGCCGAACACCCAATGCCCTTGAGTGACCAACTGAAGCAATTGGTAGAACTCCACAAGGCGGCCGAACTGGCCATGAAGGACTTCATAGTCCGGCTATGGCCTGGCGAGCCCCTGCCCGACAGTTACTTCGGCCTTATAAAGCAGATGGTAAATGCATGTCTGCGGCTGTAAGTTATTAAGCACTCCGTCTGTATTGAGGGTGCCCGCCGGGCCTTTGTCCGCGCGAAAATGCATTGGGCCAAAATGGATGCGGAGAAGCTGGTGAAGGATGGACCGCCGGAGGGTAAGGCGCATCGCTACCCCGAGAAATATTATGCCGGTGTTATGAAAGGCGCTCACCTTGTGGCCAATGAATGTACCAAGGACATAATTTTTGAGTGAATGTACTCATGTCGTTCTGTAATATGAAAACGAGTTCGTGTGCGTTATGTAACGCTTTTTGATTTAAAATATTACCTTCTGTGCGCCCGTTTATAAAATTCTGAAAGTAGGTCAGTCGACGGCTTCCGCCCCCGTGTAACTAGTGCTGGGGTGTTCGTGGAAAACCCAAACACTCTTTATCCAAATTTTTGGTCCTTTAAGGAGGTGTTTAGCGCAGCGAACCAGGCAATCGAACTATGCGGCTTTATAACTCTCACTTAGCCATAGAAGTCTACAATTTTAAATTTCGGTGAAGCCCCTAGTATTCGGAAGGCTGAACTTGGGGCGCTATACACGCCTAAATCGGACAAGGCCGATTCCTCGCCTGAAGCAAAAAAAATCTTTAAGGATTTAGGACCTCTCGAACAACGACCAGCTCTCGCCGCATCATGACAGTCAGTTTTCGGCTTTCTCTACTGAGGTGTTCATCCGGAAGAACTAGGACACAATCGCAGTAGTTCTCCCTACGCTTCCTTAGCCGATATAACGAAATGTAAGGTACCAAAACAAGGGAGCCAGGCAAACCCAACTATTGACCCAAGACATGATTTGGAGCTGATGCATATAATGCTATAAGTTCGGGGTGCCGCACTGTCAAAAGTGTTCGCACTTTTCTTGCTGTGTTATGGGGCACAATAAAAGCCCCTGGTGAACAGAACGTACCAAAGTGTACGGGTGCAATATTTAAATAAGCAGTCAAGGGAAAATATGGAGAAAATAAGCTGATATTGTATATTGTTTCCCATTGTTATTTAAATAATACGTCAAAGCGTATGTGTACAATTAATGCGATAAGCAAAAAATAGGACTATTTGACATGTCCTATCCAAGGGCAGGCTGCATGTGGGTATGTAAAACAGGTATAACGATCATTAACAGAGACCACCTGGGTATTCCCTTGTATGCAAAGCCTCTTGCCTCCTTGGTTTTCCCTCCTGTGATGAGTCCGATGATCAGGTTCTCTGAAGGGGCTACCCGAAAGTAGGGTCCTGAAAAAGAAAGAAGATTATAAACGTATGCGGGTCTTGTGACGGTTGAGCTGCACTGTGGACCGCATCATCGTCGCGTCTCCGCCTATGCCCATGGTATTTTGAGTGCGTAATTGTGTACGCGCGACACAAATGCCGCCTGAATGGGACTAGGGCGGAGGCCGGATTGCTAGTCGAGCTCTTGGCGTGCCTGAAGATCCGGGGTTGTCATCGCCGAGTTGGCGGTCTGCCAAAGAAGGCTGCTTTGTACTTCTGCCATGAGGGCTGCAGTGTGCTCCTCCATATGGAGAGAGCGGTCTGTGTTTCCATTGACTGTTATAACCCCGCGAGGTCCTGGCATCTTGAGCTTGAGGTATGCATAGTGTGGTACCGCGTTGAATCAATCAAATGTGGTTCGTCCAAGTAGTGCATGATAGCCACTACGGAAAGGGACGATATCAAAGATTAACTCCCCGCTTCAGAAGTTATCCGGAGATCTGAAGACCACTTCCGGTGTTATTGAGCCCGTACAACAGGCCTCTACACCTGGAATTACACCTTTGAAGGTGGTTTTGGTGGGTTTGATCCTTGAGGGATCGATGCCCATTTTGCACACTATGTCCTGGTAAAGCAGGTTCAGGCTGCTGCCACCGTCCATGAGGACTTGCGTGAGGTGGAATCCGTCAATGATTGGGTCAAGGACCAATGCGGCTGAACTGCCATGACGGATACTGGTAGGATGGTCCCTGTGATCAAAAGTGATCAAACAGGATGACCATGGGTTGAACTTTGGGGCGACTGGCTCCATCGCATAGACGTCCCTTAGTGCACACTTTCGTTCCCGCTTGGGAATGTGGGTGGCATATATCATATTTACCGTTTTCACTTGGGGAGGAAATTTCTTATGGACCCCTGTGTTCGACCGCCGGGGCTCCTCGTCGTCCTTGCTGTGCAGCCCCTTGTTCTTGTTTTCGGCATTCAACTTGCTGGCCTGTTTGAACACCCAACAATCTCTGTTAGTGTGGTTGGCTGGCTTATCAGGGGTGTCGTGAATTTGGCACGATCTGTCGAGTATGCGGTCCAGACTGGACGATCCCGGATTGTTTCTCTTGAACGGCTTTTTCCGCTGACTGGATTTGGAGCCGCTGAATCCGGCATTGACTGCCGTATCTTCGGTGTTGTCGCCATTGTTCCTACGCTTATGTTTGTTGCGCCATGGCTTGCCGTTACTGTCGCGGATATCTGAAGTGCCGGAGTTTATTGGCGTGGTGTTACTGTGAGCCAGCCAGCTATCCTCGCCCGCGCAAAAGTGGGTCATGAGTGTCGTGAGGGCTGCCATGGACTTTGGCTTTTCTTGGCCGAGGTGTCGAGCGAGCCACTCGTCGCGGATATTATGCTTAAAGGCCGCTAGGGCTTCAGCATCCGGACAGTCGACAATTTGGTTCTTTTTAGTTAGGAACCGAGTCTAGAATTTCCTGGCTGACTCTCCGGGCTGTTGGGTTATGTGACTTAAGTCATCAGCTCCGGTGGTCGCATGTAAGTGCCTTGGAAGTTGTCGAGGAATGCGTCCTCCAGGTTTTCCCAACTACCGATGGAGTCCGCCGGCAGGCTATTCAGCCAGTGTCGTGTCGGTCCTTTGAGCTTAAGGGGAAGATATTTGATGGCGTGTAGATCATCACCGCGGGCCATGTGAATGTGGACAAGGAAATCTTCATATTGCGGGGTCTGTTGTGCCATCATATGATTCAATGTTTACGGGTTAAACCCTTCTGGGAATTCATGATCCATTACTTCATCAGTGAAGCAGAGGGGGGGTGCGGCGCCTCTATGCCAGGCTATGTCACGACGCAGTTCGACTAAGTCTGGTCGGTTGTGTTCGGCCCGGCCCGACTTATTGTTAGTGTATCCGGCATGACGGTCATCATCACGCATTGTGGCGCGCCCCCGCGATCCGTAGATCGATCTTGGCTGTCCTCTTTGTTTTCCAATATGTGTCGCAGGTCTTGCGTATTGCCCCGGGCCGTAGTGTATGGGCGTTGGGGTGCGGGCTGGTATTCGGGCTGATACGCCGCTTTGTCTCAGCCACGAGGTGGCCGGTAAGCCTCGTCATGTGCTGGTAGTGTAGGCTGGGCCTCCTCCTCGAGTTGAGGTAGCAACTAGTGCTTTGGGTAACCTTTGGTTGGGCGCTCGAGTCCGTATTCCTCGACTGCCAGGACCTCAGTCCATTTGTCTGTGAGCAGATCTTGATCAGCCTGGAGCTGCTGCTGCTTCTTCTTTAGGCTTCTTGCAGTGGCTTGAAGCCGACGCTTGAAGCGCTCCTGCTTGACGAGATCCTCAGGCACAACAAATTCATTGTTGTCGAGGCTCACTTCGTCTTCGGAGAGAGGCGTATAGTTGTCATCCTCCAAGTCTCCGTCCGTCTCCTATTCGTGTGGGCTAGTTCGCCCGTCCTCCTGTTTGGCCTGCTCGAAGTTAGGCTAGTCGGGATTGTATTCGTCTTCAGCACCATCCGGATTGTTATCCTCTCCTGTGCCGATGTTTCTATGGCGGGTCTTAGAGCGGCGTCGATGACGCCCATGTTATGATTGCTTCCCTAAGTGGTTATCTCATGTTGCCTCATCGCCATTGTTTTCTTTGGGGGTGTCCACCATATATATATATCATATGAAGAGGTGGTTGTCCAGCGCCCTGTGGGCGGTGGTTCCTGTTCTTCTCTTGCATCGTCTTTCATACCGTCGATGTCTTCGGAGTCGAAGTTGAGCCCGTCGGTTAAGTCATCGATAATGGCAATGAAGTGGGTGGTGGGTCGATAACGAATTCCTTCGTCATCCGCTTCCCACTCGAGCCGCACATAGTTCGGCCAAGAGTCTCCTGACAAAGAGAGAGACCTTAATGGTTTTAGCACATCACCAAAGGGCGAGTGCTGAAAGATATCTGCAGCGGCGAACTCCATGATCGAAGCCCAATCAGATTCGATGGGCACGGCTGCATGCGGTCTGGAACCTATGGCCGGAGACAAGTCCGGGGGTCCAGTGACACAGATTTCCTTAGAGGTGGAGTTTGTGTACGGCTCCAACGCCGATGAGTGTGCAGCCTCCATGGCGGGGTCCATCCACCCGTCCTCGGATGGCACAATCTGCTCCAGATTGAAGTCCGGAGCTGTAGCAGGTGCGATATTCCGAATACTGTCTGATGGCAAATCTAAGTCATGCACGCCGTGATCGTTCGGCGCTCCTGACGCGGGCCCGAATCCGTCGAAGATCAAGTCTCCGCGGATGTCGGCCATGTAGTTTAGGTTTCCAAACCTGACCCGATGGCTAGGGGCATAGCTATCGATCTGCTCCAGATGGCCAAGCGAATTGGCCCGCAGTGCGAAGCCGCCGAATACGAAGATCTTTCTGAGGAGAAAAGTCTCACCCTGGACCGTATTATCGCTAATGATTGAAGGAGCTATCAAGCCTTGCAGCGACGACACAGAGGAACTCTCAATTAAAGCACCAATGTCAGTGTCAAAACCGGCGGATCTCGGGTAGGGGGTCCCGAACTATGCTACTAAGGCTAATGGTAACAGGAGGCTGGGACACGATGTTGACCCAGGTTCGGGCCCTCTGGATGGAGGTAATACCCTACTTCCTGCTTGATTGATCTTGATGATATGAGTATTACAAGAGTTGATCTACCATGAGATCACAGAGGCTAAACCCTAGAAGCTAGCCTATGATTATGATTGTTATCCTTGTCCTACGGACTAAACCCTCCGGTTTATATAGACACCGGAGGGGGCTAGGGTTACACAGAGTCGGTTTACAGAGAAGGAGATCTAACATCTGAATAGCCAAGCTTGCCTTCCACGTGAAGGAGAGTCCCATCCGGACACAGGACGAAGTCTTCAATCTTGTATCTTCATAGTCCAACAGTCCGGCCAAAGTATATAGTTCGGCTGTCCGGATACCCCTTAATCCAGGAATCCCTCGCCCACCTATCAAGCTTCTCCAGTAACTCGGTTGGTAATTCGAGCCGCACGTTGAGGCCCTTGGCATCCATGAAGACCCACCGGTGCTGGAAGTTCTCCACCTTCTTATCGGCCCTCATGAGCGTGCTGCCCTTGTGGACCACAGCGAAGGATACACAACTGGAGCGCTGGGTTGGATTGTGCATCCGTAGATAGAAGAAGTGGTGGAGGAGCACAATGGAGGGCCTCACGCCCATGAACGCCTCATAGTAAAAGGCGAAGATGGACATGAGGAGGATGGAGTTGGTCTGAAGATGCAGAGCCTGGACCTGGTAGTGGTCGATGGCGGCGGTGAAGAATCCGGAGAAAGACGGGACGAGCCCTGCGAAGACGCTATGGAGGAAGAAGGGATAAACTATCCGCGTCAAGGTCCTTCACTCGGCGAAGCCGACCAGGAGGATGGTCTCACCACATTCATTATCGCCACCCGCCGTCAGTGGCAGTGCAGCGGCGAGGTGCTTCTCCTCGGTAATGGAGGACATACCAAGGTTCGGCGCAAGAGAGGAGGAAGAGCTCGCGGCCGGCGGGACATGTTTTGCCTTCCCGGATGCCATTCGCAGGATCTTGGAGGAAGAGAAGTAGAAGGGAGGAGGACATCGACCAGATTTTCAGATGCTCTCGGCAGGAAGAAAGGGGATCTGGAGCAGGCAAAGAGAGGGCAATGATGGTTCGGTAGCAGGAGCCAGTCTTTTGTCAGCCTGGGCAGTTGCCGAGGCGGCATGGGGAAGCGAAGAAGCCCACGTCTCATCAAGCACCATGCGTCAGCCTGGCCCGCAAGCGATTGGGGCCCGCGGCAGTTCGCCCTTTCCCTTTGGCTTCGCCTCGAAGCCAAGTCCAAGCACGCCTTGGGCCTAGGGGCTACTGTCTCTGTTCTAGGAACTAGGGTACCCAGACTTACCTGCCTGCAGCCCACAGCATGGCTCCATCAATGGCCTGGTATGGCCCATCTACAAAGGCTATCAAGACAAGACCCTCACGAGGGGCCAAGCCTCGCAAGGCAGACAACGCCAAGACCTCCGGTGGGGGCGGCCATCCCGGGCTGCCTCCTGAGGAGCGGAGATTCCCATGCGAGTGCCAAACCTCATGAGGCTGCGGTGACGCAAGCCATGACGACTAAGGCCAGGAGGGCGCCGGCGGGCACAGAGAGGAAAATTTCCTCCTTGGTGCTAAGAGGAAAGCGCAGGCGCGGGTTCCCGAGGAATCTGGCAACGGTTTCCATCCGGTGCAACAAGACCAAGACCACCAGGACGGCAGGACGGATGTCCTCACCGAGCCCATCGCAGCGTCATGACCAGAAGCTTTGCAGGCGAAGACCACCTTTTGTCAGGATAAGATATACTGCTTGTCCCCTTCCAAATTAGCCACTGTGGAATCCCTTCCCGCCTACGTTATGGGGGAAGAGTGTAGGACCTTGAAGTAAGTCTAGAGGGGGGGTAATTAGACTACTTGACCAATTAAAACCTTAACCTTTTCCCAATTTTAGAGTTTGGCAGATTTTAGCTATCTTAGGACAAGTCAAGCAATCATCACACAAATCAAGCAAGCATGCAAAGAGTATATAGGCAGCGGAAATTAAAGCATGCAACTTGCAAGAAAGTAAAGGGAAGGGTTTGGAGGATTCAAACGCAATTGGAGACACGAATGTTTTTGGCGTGGTTCCGATAGGTGGTGCTAACGTACATCCACGTTGATGGAGACTTCAACCCACGAAGGGTAACGGCTGCGCGAGTCCACGGAGGGCTCCACCCATGAAGGGTCCACGAAGAAGCAACCTTGTCTATCCCACCATGGCCGTCGCCCACGAAGGACTTGCCTCACTAGCGGTAGATCTTCACGAAGTAGGCGATCTCCTTTCCCTTACAAACTCCTTGGTTCAACTCCACAATCTTGTCGGTGGCTCCCAAGTGACACCTAGCCAATCTAGGAGACACCACTCTCCAAGAAGTAACAAATGGTGCGTTGATGATGAACTCCTTGCTCTTGTGCTTCAAATGATAGTCTCCCCAACACTCAACTCTCTCTCAAATGATTTGGATCTGGTGGAAAGAGGATTTGAGTGGAAAGCAACTTGGGGAAGGCTAGAGATCAAGATTCATATGGTAGGAATGGAATATATTGGCCTCAACACATGAGTAGGTGGTTCTCTCTCAGAAATGGTAAGTTGGAAGTGTAGGTTTAGTCTGATGGCTCTCTCCACGAATGAAGAGGAGGTGGAGGGGTATATATAGCCTCCACACAAAATCTAACCGTTACACACAATTTACCAAACTCGGTGGGACTGATTCAACAGACTCGGTTGGACCGATTTAGTAAACCTAGTGACCGTTAGTGATTTTCGGTGGGACTGATATGCAACTCGGTGAGACCGATTCGGTTAGGGTTAGGGCATAACGTAATCTCCGTAAGACCGATTACACAAACTCGGTAAGACCGATTTTGGTAATAAGCTTTCCAGAGAGTTGGTCAGGTAAACTCGGTGGGACCGATTTGCTCTTTTCGGTGAGACCGAAATGTTACAAAAGGGAAACAGAGAGTTTACATTGCAATCTCGGTGGGATGATCACTCACTTCGGTTAGACCGAAACGTTACGAAGGGAAACAGAGAGATTACAATCCCATCTCGGTGAGACCGAGATCCCTATCGGTAGGACCGATTTGCTTAGGGTTTGTGGCAGTGGCTATGACTTTTGGAATCGGTGGCGCCGGATTGGAAGAATCGGTGTGACCGATTTTGGCTTTGGGTTTAGGTCATTTGTGGATGTGAGAAAGTACCTGAGGGTTTTGGAGCATATCACAAAGCACATGAAGCAAGAGGCTCATTAAGCAACACCTCATCCCTCCTTGATAGTATTGGCTTTTCCTATAGACTCAATGTGATCTTGGATCACTAAAATATAAAATGAAGAGTCTTGAGCCTTTGAGCTTGAGCCAATCCTTTGTCCTTAGTATTTTGAGGGATCCACTTCCATCATCCATGCCATGCCATTCATTGAGCTTTCCTGAAATAATAGTCTTGGAATAGCATTAGCTCAATGAGCTATATGTTGTTATGAATTACCAAAACCACCTAGGGATAGTTGCACTTTCAATCTCCCTCTTTTTGGTAATTGATGAAAACATATAGATCAAAGCTTCGACAAAAGATAATAAGAATAAAAACATCGTCGCTTTGAGAAGTATGTGATAAGCAAGAGCTCCCCTAAATTTGTGCATAGTTTTAAAATTTGCTTTGGACTGCAAATGCACAAGGAATTAGGCTCATGGGTTACTCTTCCATGTCACATACATCTTGGTGGAGCGCTCAAAATGATAAGTATTGAATGCATGCACTCATCACCAAGCAAAGTGAATGATCACATAAGATAGATAGGATAATATCATCAAACATGCATAAGTGTAGCTTATGATCAAACACATGATCATCAATGTCTCACAAGCATAGTATCTCAGCCAATCAAAAAGCAAACAAGTTTAAGCCAACAAAGCAAGAGAGAACAAAAGCAACACTCTCTCTCTCGAAGCCTATGATCTATACATTTTTCTCCCCCTTTGACAACAAGTTACCAAACAGTTCATAGAAAATGCATAGTGCTAGATCAACTCTCAGGCTTGATCCTCAGTTGGTGGTGTCCGGATAACTCCAAGGATGAAGGCTTCAGTTGATGTAGAGGGTGCTGGAGTTGATGCTGAAGCTGGTTGCACTAGAGCTTAAGGGGCAGTAGCTGGTGCTGAAGATGTTGCTCTAGTGTCTGGCACTGGCACAGCAGCTGACCTCTAAGCTCTAGGCACTCTGGCAAAGACATTTGTGGTTGTCTTGCCCTTCCTCTCCTGCATGTCATCCTGCAGTTGCTCCACAACTGACTGAATCTCAGTTACTTTGACATCTAAATCATAGAATTTTTGTTCCATGATTGTTTCCAAGCTCTCCTGGTTTTCAGTTAAGGTGGCCAACCCCTTCTCAATCCTCAGTGATGATGCTATCAAGTAACCAAGCTGCTCCTGCTTGTTTTTCAAGAAATACTCAGATGCCTCCTCTTGAGTTGGCATCTTGGCAGCCTTCTCCTTTCTTGCCTTCTCCTTCTTCTCTTGAGCTTGAACTGATGATGGATCATCCTCATTCATGACAACCTCATTGTCTTCAAAGTCTGGATAGAGTGGAATATGTTCCCTATCCAATAGATATTTGTCAGTTCCCATCTTTGAGTTGATCAATACCTGAATCTAAGCGGCATATCCACAGCTCCTCTTATGATCTGCTGCAGTCCTCTTAATGGTTTCAACTATAAGGCTCATGACTTTGAATTTCTGTGGCATATCAAATAAATGCAACATATTGATGGCATGCCCGCTGATCATGTTGTGGTCACCTGACTTGGGCAACAGAGTGTGCCTCAGAATCCAATTGATAGTAGGCAGCCCTGACAATAGAAAATGGACTGATCCAAAAGAGAAAGTCTCTAGGGCTTTGTCTGGGATCTCCTTGTACATATGTGCCATGGTATTGTGTCCCATTTTCTTCTTGGCATATACATCCAGATCATCATCATTTTCCTTTGGGGCATTTATCAGTTTTGCCCATTCTTCTACAGTGGATTGGTACCTTGTACCTTCAGACATCCATACAATTCTTCCATCTGGGTAAAAATGTGATGTGGAGTAGAATTGCATGATAAGTTCATCATTCCAGTTCGTGAGCTTTTGCCCAACAAAATCTGCAACTCCACAAGCAACAAAGCTGTCTTGCACTCCAGGATAGTGCTCTTCATTCTCCTTCATGTAGGTCCAGTCGACCCACCTCATATCACAAACTATGGGCTTCTTGTCCAATAAGATTTTCTCATAGAAGTCATGTTGTTCCTTTGTATGGAACCTGTAATCAACAGCAGTTCTCCTCCTTGTGGCATATGGATCTGCCATCCTCCATAGCCTCAAACCTGAGTCTTTTCTGATGTTCATGTCCTCAGCCACAGGATGTGCATCATTGTGATCTGGTATCTTTGGCTTGAGCTTCCTTAGAACCGATCCTTCTTCATCTTCCTCCTTAGCAACCTCGGGCACTGGGGCCTTGTTCTTCTCAGCAGCTGGAATACTCCTGGTATTCCTCTTTGGTGCAGACTTGGCCTTGGGGGCAGCTTTGGGTGCTTCCTTGGGCTTAGATGTTGCAGCCCCAGATTTAATAGCATCACCCATAAGCTTTGGTGCCTTTGGTGCTGGTGCAGAAAGCTCTTCCTCTTCCATCATGGAAGGTTGCCCAACAACTCTGGCCATGGTCTTCTTGACCCTTTCCTTCCTCTTCTTTCTTTCAGCAGCTGACTCTTCGGGATCAGGATTTTCAGGCAGTTGAGTTGATGCTCTGGCCTTGGGCATTGGTTGTCTTCTTGCAGGCCTTTTAATCTTCATGCCTAGCTTTATATCCTTTGCTGAGCCATATTCCTTCTTGATCACCACTTTCTTGGAAGTAGCCTCATCTTCTTCAGCTTTGTAGTCCTCATCTTCTGAGTCTGAGGTTCTCTTTCTCCTTTGCCTAGTAGCAGCCTTAGGCAGGTTGCTAGGAGTGCTCCTGCTCCCTTCATTTGAAGTGCTGGAGGGACTAGTGCCCTCACTCAAGTGAATCTGCTCAGCTGACCTGTTCTGACTGTCACTTAGGTCTGACATGCTGCAAAAGCTGACTGCTGATCCTGTGAAGAGTTATAGATGAGACAGAGTGGATGAGCATCACAAAATGCAGAGATTTTTTAAAAGAATGATTCAAAAATTCAGTTTTAGTTTTCCACAGAAAGCATTTCGGATCAACCGATTTTCAAACTCGGTGATATCGAAGCAGTTTTTGGAACCTAAACTGATGAACTTGGTTGGACCGAGTCACAGTTTGGTGGCACCGAGACTGCTAGGGTTTCACAGAATCCTAAAATCGGTCGCACCGATTAGTAATTCTCGGTCAGACCGAGAGTCACTTGTGCAATGGCATATGCCAAATCGGTGAGACCGAGTTTTTCAACTCGGTGGGTCCGAGATGATTTCGGCGGAAACCTAACCCTAAAAATTTGAATCTAATCTACTCTACGGACTACTTTGGCTAGATAGGATTGTTTCAATCGTGGCAAGAATCAATAAGAGTACAATGTGCTAGGAATCAGATGTGGATAGCACAAAGATCGAGTCCATACCCTAGTGCAGTGATGAACTCGCTACAGCGGCAACGGTGGGGTTGAATTTCGTTGACGGCGGCGGAGACCAGTGACAGGAGGTGGATGGCGACGAGGATATGATCCGGAGACCTTCGATGGCAGAGCGAGCTATTGCACGGGCGAAGGGGTTCGGAGAAATTTCCAAAATTTTGCTCGTGTCTATATATAGCCCGACCCTGTCGGTGTGACCGAGTGGAACAACTCGGTGGCACCGAGATGCATAACTGTGTTCAGTTACAGCAACTCGGTGTGACCAAAAATTTCAAATCAGTTGCATCGAGATGGAAAACTCGGATCAACTTAATGATCTCGGTAGGACCGAAATGGAGGAATCGGTCAGACCGAGAATCACAAAGAGGTTTTGGAAGTTTAAGTCTATGACGAATCGAGGACTCCGAGTGCTCCTCACACAGAGTGATTCTGATCTGACTTGATCAAATTTTGTGATGTAGCATGAATAGAGTTTGAGATGAGAAAATCATAGATAGCTAGAGAGGGTTCTTAGGCATTCTTGTCCATCCACTTGGCCAAAAGAAGAATGACCCAAACAATCAAAACAACAAGTGGATGTCCTTGAATGAGTAAAATATGCACCAACATGCTCACACAATAAAATGGCAAATGAAATATGTGGCAAAGCATGCACAACCAATTCTAGCATCTATCAAACAATTGGCGATGACTAGGTCATCTATATATGAGTATATTGACTTAGGAGTCAAATAAGAACATTTGATCATAGGTCATACTCATCGTTTAAGCTCAAGTGGGGTTACCACTTTTACATAATGCATTTATGTGTTCACACCATTAGAGTTGCTTTGACTCAATTTTTTGAGTTAATCTCCCCCTAGATGTGAGATCCCCCCTTTAGAGGGATGAACTAACCTTGGTTTTTGTCGATGATGACTTCATGTAGGTGTTGAAGATGTGGATGCTCAATGTTGAAGTAGATCATATGGAGCAATCCTTTGGAGTGAGTTGTACTTTCAACTTGCCTACATGGGTTAGTCCCACAAGGAACAAACAAGAATATCCATATACATAGAGTGATGCACACACAAGATGATGTCCATGAATCCATTAGGTTACCTTGTCCCTTGCCTTACCAACATGAGGGTTTGTGACTCCTTGAACTAGTGCAAGATGTGGAAGTTGATTGCACTTGTCCTTGCCATAAAGATATGAGTGAAGAATGTTGACGGAGTCACCCTCAAGAACTCTCTAGTTCTTCTTCTTCGGGATCCACATCATCTTGATGAGAATCCTTGGAGTTGTAGTTGTACTTGATGAAGTAGAACTGGACATAGTCTTGGGAATCCACTTGACCGAGACCTTAGGTGCTTCTTCAAATGCATCAATCTCTTCTTGAAGCTTATCCTTGCCTTTGTTCTTGTGGTCTTGTGGAGGAAGATCATCTTGAGCTTGTGTTCCCTTGAAGGAAGTAGGATCATACTTCTCTTGTTGAGGAACAAACTTCGTCTTGGGGTATTGATCTTCTTCCCACTCAACTCCATTGGCATTGAACTTTCGTTCAAAACCAACACCTTGATTCTTTCGGTGTCTTCCTTGCTTGCGTACAATTTCCTCGAATTGCTTACTCCCGGCAAGGCTCTTGTAAACACCTTTCTCTATAATTCCCTTCAATAAGCTATTTTCTTGCTCAAGTGTAACTTGGCTAAGAGAATCATTAGTGGAATCAAGAGAACTACTAGAAGCAACAATATTGGATTTAACATTATTATTGTTACTACTAGAGGAAGTATCTTTCTTGTACTTGTTACCAGACTTGACTTGAGGCATGTAAGTAGATAAGAGTAAACGCTTGGCAATGTAAGAAGAACTTTTCTTACGGAGATCATCATTGATTGCCTTTAAGAACTCATGCTCTTGCTCAAGATTGAGCTTTTCAAAGCGTAACTTCTCATGAGCCCTTAAAAGTTCTCGATGATCTTCGAAGATAGTTTCATGAGCCAACTTTAGAGTGTTTAGTTCTTTAGTTAGAAGCTCAATTTTCTCCTTATCATTGTCATTCGTTTGATTAGCATGATTAATTGACGTTTCATCATAGTATTCATCACTAGAGTTGTCAACAAGTAATTCATCATCCACAAGCAAGTCATCTTCATCACTATTGAAATCAACATACTCAGGATGTGTTACCTTTGGACCTTTGGCCATGAAGCATCTTCCAATTCCTTCATTTGGTGAATCAAATATGTCGTAGGAGTTGGTTGACACAAGTGCTAGACCAGCAACACCTTCATCTTGAGTATGTTCGGAGTCGGAGTGATAGCTTCTCTTGGAGTGATTGTCGGAGTCAGAGCCGGATACCCATTCACCAACATGAGCTTGATGTCTTCATTTTGTGTAGCTCCTTGATGACTTGTCCTTCCTTTCCGAATCCTTGCTTCTCCGTGAGGGTCTTCGTTCATAACGATCATCTCTACTCCTCCTCTCTCTTGGTGGTGATTCTTCTCTTTTGCTTCTTCTTTTTGGAGAATCTTCTCTTCTTTTGTGGGGTGCCGTACACTCATTGGAGTAGTGTCCAGGCCTCCCACAATTGTAGCAATTGCACTCTCGACTAGAAGATCTTTTGTCATGATAAGACCTTGACTTGGAGCTTCTTTCTTTGCTTCTACGCTTGTAGAATTTGTTAAAGTTCTTCACCATTAAGCTCAATTCTTCATTGAAGGTTTGTTTCTCACTTGATGATGTGGGGGCTTCACTTGAGGCTTTGTAAGCACCACTTGACTTGTTGTGAAGTTCCTCCTTATCCTTGAGTGACATCTCATGAGCAACAATTCTTCCAATGACTTCTGTTGGCTTGAGTTTTTTGTAGTTTGGCATCATTTGGATCAATGTGCACACGGTATCATACTTTCCATCCAATGATCTTAGGATCTTCTTGATGATGAATCTGTTGGTCATCTCTTCACTCCCTAAGCCGGCAATCTCATTTTTGATAAGTGCAAGCCTAGAGTACATTTCAGCGACACCTTCACCATCCTTCATTTTGAACTTGTCAAGCTGACTTTGGAGCACATCCAACTTGGATTCCTTGACGGATTCGGTACCTTCGTGCATATCAATCAAAGTATCGAAAATTTCCTTTGCATTCTCAAGACGGCTGATTTTATTGAATTCTTCAGGGCACAATCCGTTGAAGATGATATCACAAGCTTGAGCATTGTATTGCAGCATCTTCAATTCTTCCGCATTCGCTTCACGATTCGGTTCTCTCCCATCAAAGAATTCACCTTGCAAGCCAATACAAATAATTTCCCAAATGGCGGGGTTATGTCCGAGAATATGCATTCTCATCTTATGCTTCCAACTAGCAAAATTAGTACCATCAAAGTAAGGACCTCTATGGTGATAATTTCCCTCGCTAGACGCCATACTCTCCTAGGTTGTGAAACCAAGGCTATGACCACCAAAAGCTATGGAAATCAAAGCAAAGGGAGACCAAACCTCTGATACCACTTATAGGACCTTGAAGTAAGTCTAGAGGGGGTGATTAGACTACTTAACCAATTAAAAACTTAACCTTTTCCCAATTTTAGAGTTTGGCGGATTTTAGCTATCTTAGGAGAAGTCAAGCAATCATCACACAAATCAAGCAAGCATGCAAAGAGTATATAGGCAGCGGAAATTAAAGCATGCAACTTGCAAGAAAGTAAAGGGAAGGGTTTGGAGGATTCAAACACAATTGGAGACACGGATGTTTTTGGCGTGGTTCCGATAGGTGGTGCTATCGTACATCCACGTTGATGGAGACTTCAACCCACGAAGGGTAACGGCTGCGCGAGTCCACGGAGGGCTCCACCCATGAAGGGTCCACGAAGAAGCAACCTTGTCTATCCCACCATGGCCGTCGCCCACGAAGGACTTGCCTCACTAGCGGTAGATCTTCACGAAGTAGGCGATCTCCTTGCCCTTACAAACTCCTTGGTTCAACTCCACAATCTTGTCGGAGGCTCCCAAGTGACACCTAGCCAATCTAGGAGACACCACTCTCCAAGAAGTAACAAATGGTGCATTGATGATGAACTCCTTGCTCTTGTGCTTCAAATGATAGTCTCCCCAACACTCAACTCTCTCTCAAATGATTTGGATCTGGTGGAAAGAGGATTTGAGTGGAAAGCAACTTGGGGAAGGCTAGAGATCAAGATTCATATGGTAGGAATGGAATATCTTGGCCTCAACACATGAGTAGGTGGTTCTCTCTCAGAAATGGTAAGTTGGAAGTGTAGGTTTAGTCTGATGGCTCTCTCCACGAATGAAGAGGAGGTGGAGGGGTATATATAGCATCCACACAAAATCTAACCGTTACACACAATTTACCAAACTCGGTGGGACCGATTCAACACACTCGGTCGGACCGATTTAGTAAACCTAGTGACCGTTAGTGATTTTCGGTGTGACCGATTTGGTTAGGGTTAGGGCATAACGTAATCTCGGTAAGACCGATTACACAAACTCGGTAAGACCAATTTTTGGTAATAAGATTTCCAGAGAGTTGGTCAGGTAAACTCGGTGGGACCGATTTGCTCTTTTCGGTGAGATCGAAATGTTACAAAAGGGAAACAGAGAGTTTACATTGCAATCTCGTGGGACCGATCGCTCACTTTGGTTAGATGGAAACATTACGAAGGGAAACAGAGAGATTACAATCCCATCTCGGTGAGACCGAGATCCCTATCGGTAGGACCGATTTTCTTAGGGTTTGTGGCAGTGGCTATGACTTTTGGAATCGGTGGCGCCGGATTGGACGAATTGGTGTGACCGATTTTGGCTTTGGGTTTAGGTCATTTGTGGATGTGAGAAAGTAGTTGAGGGTTTTGGAGACAATCACAAAGCACATGAACCAAGAGGCTCATTAAGCAACACCTCATCCCTCCTTGATAGTATTGGCTTTTCCTATAGACTCAATGTGATCTTGGATCACTAAAATATAAAATGAAGAGTCTTGAGCCTTTGAGCTTGAGCCAATCCTTTGTCCTTAGTATTTTGAGGGATCCACTTTCATCATCCATGCCATGCCATTCATTGAGCTTTCCTGAAATAATAGTCTTGGAATAGCATTAGCTCAATGAGCTATATGTTGTTATGAATTACCAAAACCACCTAGGGATAGTTGCACTTTCAAAGAGGACCGAGGCCTCTATAAATATAGGTTAGCCACCACCATAGGGGGGGTCCGATCCGGTGCAAACCTCTCGACTCATTCCCTCACCAGAGCAGCCTCGCGAGGTTGTTCGTCCCTTGTACTTGTTCATCCTCAGCCCCTCGTGAAGCAAATCCACCACAAAGTATGAGTAGGGTCTTACACCACAAGGTGGCCTGAACCTGGGTAAACTGTCGAGTCCATCTTCTTCCTTGTTATCGAGCTAGGTCGAGGGGCGACGAGTCGATTGGCTGAATATGTTGAGTTCTTCGCACAGGCCCCAGAGTTCGAACCTTTCTCGGGTCCGCAGAGCCCTGAATCCGACAGTGCAACGTGCACTTCTGTGGTGACACATCCGTGACATTTTGGGCCGAACAAAAAAAATTCTGTAATGCTTATGACACTTCTATGATGATAATTGTGACAAAACACGGTATCATCAAAGATGTGGTGGGCTCCTACTTCTATGACAAAAAATCATGGCAGAAAATGGGCTTTTTGTAAGTGCATCTAGTGCCACCCCTAGTTAGTTTTGGAGTATTGACGACAAACGTGGTTGAGGGACTGATGTGTTTGTGAGAATTGCAGGATAACACAGGTAGTAGTCCCTCATTGATTCGGTTTACCTACCAGAGATGACCCCTAAAAATGTGTGAAGACATTGAAGACAATAGTAGTTCGTGAAGACATTCACAATGAAGATTATGACATGTGAAGATATTCACTTGAAGACTATGGAGCACGAAGACATAGTTGCTTCATTGTTTCATTTCTTCTTTATTGAGTCATGGAACCACCGTACTGTTAAGTGGGGTCCAAGTGAACAAAGTCAAACTGACTGAAGTGATGATCAACCAAATCCTATGTCTTCGAGCAAAGACAATGAGAGCAAACTTTATCCAGAGTTGGATGAGTCAGCATTGCTTGTAGCCCAAGCCAAGCTGCCGCATGGATTTGAAATCCGACCGTTGGACACGTGTCGGTTCCTTAGTGACCCAAGGTCATTTCAGACATATCAGGTCGGGTTGCCTCTTGGCTATAAATAGTCCACCCCCTACACCATAAATTGGTGGCTGCTCAGAGTTAGTGCACGGGTTTTGTCGTTTGAGAGCAACCCACCTCCGAAGCATTTGAGAGAGAAATCCTTGCGAGGACAAAGCCCAAAACACCCAGAGCCAAAGAGTGTTAGGCATCACTGAAGTCTTTTTGTACGCATGATCTGAAGACTTGTTACACTTGAGGACTGGAATCCTCTAGCCGGTTAGGCATCGCATTCTGAGCATCCAAGAGTCATTGTGGATTGTCGGTGAAAGAAGTGTATGAAGGTTTGGAAGTCTACCTTGAAGACTTACTAGAGTGATTGGCCGAGGACTGGGTGTCCTTAGCTCAAGGGGAATAAGGTGAAGACATGGTCTTCTGAGTTCAACCTCAGCCTCCCTAACCAGACATACAATTGTCACAACAACTAGAACTCGTCTACCAAATCCTTGTCTTCACCAAGCAACTGGTTCTATCCCATTCACTCCTCACTTTTCAGTTTGTCTTCGTGAAGTCATTGCTTTCCTGCCTGATTCATTGAATTCATTGTGAGAAGACTTATATTTGTTTAGGTTCGTACTATCTTCCTTTCTGATCATGTCTACCTAGTTGCAGTTAGTCTTCGTGCTTTCATTAAACTGTATGCTTGACTAATGGTTGCCTAGTGTAGTCTTCATTCCGCTGCTTACTATATAGGCTTAGTTTACGTGTTTGTCTTCAAATCCCCCGTGTTTTGAAGAATTTCATAAAAATCACCTATTCGCCCCCCCCCAGTTGATAACTAACACTTTCAATTGGTATCAGAGCAAGGTGCTCCCTTGTTCTGTGTGATTCGGTTTAACCACCTGGAGTTTTAGCTATGTCGACTACAGGAATAATCAAGGTCTTTGTTGCGTGCCCCATCTTCGATGGCACTGACTACCCCTACTGGAAGAACAAGATGTGCATGCATCTTGAAGCCATTAATGTTGATCTCTGGAATGTCATGAAGACTGGTGTTCCCAAAGTCGGTTAAGGCGTCACCGCTGCTAATGTCAAGAGATTTGCGCAATTGGACTCAACCACCAAGAACATCATATGTGGTCATCTGACCAAAGGGTAGTATGGTTGTGTGAGTGCACTGGAAACTGCAAAGCTGGTCTGGGACTGGCTGTCCACGGTCAATGAAGGCGACTCAACTCAGAGAGACTCAAGAATTGATGTTCTTCGCAATCTCTTCAACCGCTTCAAGAGAAATGACAATGGAAATTTCCAGCTCATGTTTGATTGCTTGAGTGATATCACCAATGAGCTTCGTGCTCTCGGCGCCACTGAGATCACCAAGCATGAGATCATGAAGAAGCTTCTGAGATCACTTAACAGCTCGTTTGACACCTTAGCCCTGATGACACAAGAACATCCTGACTTCAAAGATCTCGATCCGGCTGATATACTTGAGAGACTCAACACGCATGAGTTCCAGCTATCTGAGAAGCGCAATATCTATGGTCCCAACAATGGCCGATCCCATGCCCTGAAGGCAAAAGTTGTTTCCTCATCTGAAGAACAATCTGACTGTAGCTCTCGTGATCCTGAAGAGCTAGGCAAAGAGCTTGCAATGTTTGTGAGGAAGTTCCAAAAGTTCTCCAAGAAGAATCGGTTCAGCAAGTCTTCAAGATCTAGCTCAAAGAATGACGAGGCTTCATCACGTGACTACAAGAAGTGAACTTGCCACAAATGCAAGAAGACAGGCCACTACATCTCCGAGTGTCCTTAGTGGGATAAGGAATTGAAGAAGAAGATGATGAGAAAGGAATAGGATTCTGATGACAAGAAGAAGAAGAAATCATCAAAATCTTCGTCAAAGTCTTCGTCAAAGTCTTCATCTCATAAGAAGACCTCATCAAGCAAGGCTCGTGCATTTATTGGCAAGGAGATGGATTCAGAGGAGGAGTCTGCCTCTCAAGAGGCGGAGGCGGAGTCCCGGGAGGAGTCTCATTCGGTTGTGGCAAGCCTGGCTCTAGCGTCAGCGTTCGTCCCCAAGTCAATATTCAATACTAAAGACAATGGTCACAACGTTGAAGCCAAAGCTGATGATGATGTATCTACTCCAACCTACTGCTTCATGGCACGTGGTGACAAGGTAACCTCACGTGATGCCTATTTCCAAACCTCTAGTGAAGATGACTCTGAATGTGAATCCAAACCCAGCTATAAGACACTTGCTAAAATTACAACTGAACAACAAACTGCTATGGACCATATTCAAAAGCTGCTAGACAAAAGAGATGACATGTTGGACGCAGAAATGAATCGAACTCAGTCCTTAATCAAAGACATTAAAAGTCTTCGTGTTAAGTATGAAGAACTTGAAAGTCGTCATGAAACTCCCTTAGCCTCTCATGAGAAGCTTTCCTACGATTATCTTCAAAGGAAGCAGGACCTTGAGAAACTGAGAGTGTCTCATGAAGATCTTCAAAAAGACAATGATTCACTACTCGCCCAACAGATCAGTTCCGCTCAGGTAGAATTTGTTCCATCATGCTTAAAGTGTCTAGAGCATGATAATGTTGTCTATGTTGTTGGATGTTCCGCTACTTCTGATGTTGCAACATCTTCAACTGCTGATGTGGTAACTAACCCCTCTACTAAGGATGTCACTACTATTGCTGATGAGAATGCTAGGTTGAAGACATTGCTTGAGACTGGCATGTACAAAAGCCTCAAAGGGCATCAGACTTTGTGCGATGTCCTCAAGAAACAGATTCTAAACCGAAACCCTAGGAAAGAGGGTGTTGGGTTCGAGAGGAAAATGAACGTTGATGGTTCATATTGGACGCCTGAGCAGTACCCCAAAACCACCTGGGTTCCTGCTAAGGATCCTTCAGTGGACCCATCCACCTTATCTGGTTTCACTTGTGCTAACCCAATTGTCATTGATGAATCCTTTGATGCCAATTATAAACTGTTTAAGAATCAAAATGGGGAGGTGTTTGCGAGGTATATTGGTACTAACTGCAGGAACGGTCACCCCAGAAGAAGATCTGGGTGCCCAAAAGCTGTCTTGAGAAGCTTCCCATGAATGTCATCATGACGCCACCTGGGAAGAAGACAAAGCCCAGACCAAAGGCATCATATGGCCCAAAGGCTTCATACAGGTAGAGGACCACTCATGTTCACCCTAACGCCAAAGTTTTGCAGGAGAACCGTCATGAGACTCATGAATATGAGTGTGTTTCCTCTAACCGCTATGTTCACAAAACTAAGAACTTTTCTACATATTCATATGAGTACTATTATCCTCCTGTGAAGCTATTTGCTCGGGCTCCCAAGCCAAAGTTCTCAGATGCTGCACTTAGACTTATTGCTTCTAAGTCACCCCTGAAGATGTGGGTGGTTAAGAAGAATTAACTTCTCTTGCAGGGAAAGGTCTCCGGTCAGAAAGCAAAATCTTCTGACAACAATGCTGGAGACCTAAAACATCTTGTGGGGTGCAAGATAAAATGCCCAAGGGTTCCTTGAGGAGCATCCTATCATGCCTAACCAGAATTTAAACTTTGATAATATGCTTGTTCGCTACATGTTTCTGCTTCACAATACGCTTGGTGAAGCATATCCCGCTAACTGCATTGTAGGGTACAACTCCGAAAGCCACTGAATGGATCATGGACAACAGCTGCACCAACCACATGACTGGTGAATGAAGTCTTCTTATGGATTCAACCCTATGTCCATCTACTAAGAGCCACATCACATTCGCTGACACTAGTAAAAGCAAGGTGTTGAGTCTTGGTAGAGTTGCTATCTCAAAGGATCAGCACATGGATAAAGTGATGCTTGTCGAATCCCTTGGATACAACTTAATGTCTATGTCAATGCTCTGTGATCTGAATATGATTGTGATATTTGGAAAATATCGTTGTCTTGTGCTAATGGAATCTGACAAATCTCTAGTCTTCGAAGTCTATCGAAGAGGTGATCTGTATATGGTAGATTTCTCAGCAGCACCACAGCTTGCCGTATGTCTTCTAGCAAAGGCTTCAGAATGTTGGATATGGCATCGACAGCTAGGACATGCGGGCATGAGGAACTTGCACATGCTAGCAAAGAAGAAGCATGTCATTGGCATCGAGAGTGTCAAGTTCAAGCAGGATCATTTGTGTGGTGCCTGTGAAGCTGGAAAGATGACAAGAGCCAAGCATCCCTTGAAGACAATCATGACTACCTCACGCCCCTTCGAGTTGCTTCACATGGACCTATTTGGCCCTACTCACTACTCTACCCTTACTACTACTGCACATCTCTATGGCTGCGTTATTGTTGATGATTACTCGAGATACACCTGGGTTCACATAATTCTATATAAGATGAAGTACAGGATGTCTTCATACGCTTCGCAAATAGAAGCACGACAAATTAAGGCGTCAAGATCAAGCTCATCCGGAGTGACAATGGCACTGAGTTTAAGAAGGCTAGCCTAGACATTTATCTTGATACCTTGGGCATCACACACGAGTTCTCTGCACCTTACACACCTCAGCGGAATGCCATCATGGAGCGCAAGAACAGAACACTCATTGAGATGGCACGAATGATGCTTGATGAATACAAGACTCGAAGAAAATTCTGGCTCGAAGCTATTAATACTACATGCCACATCATCAACAAGGTTTATCTTCACAAGTTCTTCAAGAAAATGTCTTACGAACTTCTGACTAGTAAGAAGCCAAATGTAAGTTACTTCAAAGTCTTTGGTGCTAGGTGCTGGATCAAGGATCCACATCACACGTCTAAATTTGCATCGAAAGCACATGAAGGTATTATGCTTGGTTACGGAAAGGATTCGCACACCTACAGAGTCTTCAACCTCTTTCATGACAAAGTGGTTGAAACTGTAGATGTGCGGTTCGATGAAACTAATGGCTCGCAAAGAGAGCACCTGCCAAATGTGCTAGATGAAGCTACACTAGGTGAAGCTATCAAGCTAAGGGGTACTGGAGAAATCATACCCACCGAGGAACAGGCTGAAGATGAGATCATCATTTCTGCACCAAATCAACATGAAGACAATGCCCAGTCTGAAGCTAATGCTGAAGATGAAGACAACAGTCAGTCTGATCAAAATCTTCATCCAGCTCATCCTCGAGTCGCAAATGAAGTCTAGATTGTGAAGATTATTGATAGCATCAATGCTCCTGGTCCTCACTCGATCAAGAGCTACACAACTGGCAAACTTTTGGGGTCACTTTTCTTTTTCTCTATATCTGAACCCAAGAAAATTGAAGAAGCCTTTATGGAACCTGAATGGATTCAAGCTATGAAAGAAGATCTTCAACAGTTTGAGCTGAATAATGTCTGGGTGCTTGTCAAACGTGTTGATCCTCGCAAGCACAATATCATTGGCACAAAATGGATCTATCGCAACAAGCAAGATGAACTTGGACAAGTTGTCAGAAACAAGGCTCACCTTGTTGCTCAAGGTTACACACAAGTGGAAGGAATCGACTTTGATGAAACCTTTGCTCCTGTGGCTAGGCTTGAAGACATTCACATACTGCTGGCCTATGCTAACCATCATAACATTCTTTTGTATCAAATGGATGTGAAGAGTGCCTTTATCAATGGAAAAATCGAAGAAGAAGTGTATGTCGCTCAACCGCCTTGTTTTGAAGATCCTAAGCATCTTGATATGGTGTACAAGCTCAACAAGGCACTGTATGGCCTCAAACAAGCACCTCACGCTTGGTATGACACACTCAAAGAATTCCTGAAGAGCAAAGGCTTCAAACCTGGTTCTCAAGATCCCACTCTCTTCACGAAGACATATGATGGTGAACTATTTGTGTGTCAAATATATGTGGATGACATTATCTTCGGCTGCACTGATAAGAGATACAGTGATGAGTTTGGATACATGATGCAAGAGCAATATCAAATGTCCATGATGGGAGAGCTGAAGTTCTTCCTTGGTCTGCAAATCCGTCAACAGCGCAATGGCATCTTCATATCGCAAGAAAAATACCTCAAAGATTGCCTGAAAAAGTTTGGAATGCAAGACTGCAAAGGGTACACGACACCAATGCCAACCAAAAGTCATCTTGGCCCTGAAGATAATGGTAAAGAGTTCGATCAAAAGGTATACCGCTCCATGATTGGTTCTTTTCTATACTTATGTGCATCTAGGCATGATATTATGCTTAGTGTTTGCATGTGTGCCCGATTCCAAGCGGCACCAAAGGAATCACATCACCTAGCTATGAAGAAAATTCTTCAATATTTTCTCACACCCCAACACTATGATTATGGTATCCAAAGGGCTCATCGTTTGATCTAGTTGGATACTCAGATGCTGATTATGCTGGTAACAAGGTTGATCACAAGTCTACATCAGGCACATGTCACTTTCTTGGACGATCTCTTGTCTGTTGGTCTTCAAAGAAGCATAATTGTGTATCACTCTCCACTGCTGAATTTGAAAAGATCGTTGCTAGATCTTGCTGTGCTCAGCTTCTTTGGATGAAGCAAACTCTCAAGGACTACTGGATCAACACGAAGAATGTGCCACTCTTCTGCGACAATGAAAGTTCCATCAAGATTGCCAAGAATCCAATTCAACTCTCGAAGACAAAGCACATTGAGATTCGTCATCACTTTCTCAGAGATCATGTCAACAAGGAAGACATTGATATCATTCACGTCAACACTGAAGAGCAACTGACAAATATCTTCACAAAGCCCAATCCTGGATTAGCAATTTGATCTGCGGAGCACAACTTCTTTGACCCAATCCTGGATATGGAAGAGGTACTGGAGTTTGTTTCTCCTAGTCATTCTGCGATAGAATGGCTTGACGGACCACAAGAGTAATAGGCATCGATAAACGAACGCACGCATACTCTTGACTATCGATTGATAGACGAGGGTCAGAATGCAACTAAAGAGAACAACTCAAAGGAACATATAATTTTCTGAGTTGTGGATGCATAAATTAGTATGTCGAACCAAGTTCAACATATTTCTTCCGGATAACCCATGCAGAAAAGTAGAACTGGCAGAGTCACGATTTATGAATGGAGAACTCCTCAAGAATAATCCTGTTGTGATATTTCAGTTTAACGAGGAACTTCTGCCATACGTAGTTCATGGTATTTGGAAGAAGAAGATACCACGGACTTCGAGGACTATCGCAAAGGTTACTAATATCCTAAAGGCACTAGCAATTACTATCAACATGAAGTAGGTAGAGTGAATCTCGGGTTCAAGAACCCAAGGAGTAGAATACCTACTACTAAGTGGCATCACAGGATGCTTTCGAGAATGATGGCCAAAATCATCACACTGGGAACACAAATCATGGCTAAATTACTAGATGATCCCCTAAGACACCTAGGGTCATAATAATATCTCCAACATATATGTCAAGGTAACGGAGTACCTCAACTCACTGATTAGTGTGGTTAATCTGGCCCATGGGAACATTGAAACGGGAAGAAAGGATTTGCAATTGCATCAGACTACTTAGAAACCTGGGATGACTCGGACAGCATAACGGCTGTAAATGCTCAGAAAAGATTTGAGACATTCACAAAAATGGTGGCATAACCACTCAGAAGCACAATATCAAGGTTTTGAGATCAACAATTAACATACGGAAGTAGTAGGAACTAAACTGAGACTTAATCCAACAATCTTACAAGTTTACAGATAAGTAACACGTGATCCTAATAGAAAGAAGAGAAAGCCTAGTTCTTAACCCCGTAGGAAAGATAAGATGACTCAGATCAGAAGGGCATGAGGTATAAGGAGTAAAAAGAGCCTTACGTTCCATCCCACAATCAATTCCCTTATATAACTAAAGAATTTCTAGACTCAACTTCGACCAGTTTGGCTTGGTAATCCTACAGGCAGTCAAGCTCTGATACCAGCGCTGTCAGGACCCCGACTCAATGCCACATCGATCTAGCATGTAACACCTCATATCACTTTGCGGCCTCACGCACGGTATTCCCACGGGTGTCGCCTTACCTTAGCCCGGGACCGTTTGCGCCTTTTGGCACACGTATATGACAGTGTCGCTAGCATCCATATGATAAGGAGCCCGGGCTGACATGGCTAGTCGTAAACCCAAAGTGGCACAGACTTACAGGGACAGGCATCCATGACCCAGCATCGAACGTGTCGGTCATCAGCGAGTGAATCCAAGCTGTAGCACTGGGCTAGCAGGACTCCGGTGAACCGGGCTGTAGCGGGCTAACAGGACTCCGGTATTCATCGCGTGACATTTCCCCGAAGGGACAGACACAGGAACGAAGAAGGACACATGCCGGCCAGCCTAAGTGTTCCGGAGCAGTAGCAAGCTACCATGGCTCAGTGAAACACTAGGAGACATTTCCCGGTAAGAGAGGCTACTAAAGATAAACAACTAGATGGTCAGATCCCACACATACCAAGCATTTCAATAACATACACACAATATGCTCGATATGTGCAATACAACATGGCATCACAAAATGACTCTACGACTCAAGTAGTTTATTCAATAGGCTCCGAGGAGCGAGACATTACAAACATGGGTCTCATGACCCAACAATCAGAGCATACAAGTCAAAGCACAAGCGGAAGCTATCATGTCTGAGTACAGACATCTATAAATGAAAAGGCTGAGAAGCCTGACTATCTATCAGATCCTGCCGAGGGCACAAGATCGTAGCTGAGGTATCAAGCTAAACGTCGAAGTCCAAGCGGAACTACTAGCGAGACTGAAGTCTCTCTGCAAAAACATAAAATAGGCAAACGTGAGTAAAAATGTACCCAACAAGACTTACATCAGATCTATCTACACATGCATCATTATCAACAAAGGGATGGTGGGGTTTAACTGCAGCAAGCCAGCTTTGACTCGGTGGCTATCCTAAACTACGACTGCAAGCGACTCTTTTGAGGTGGCACACACGAGTCCACATATTCACCATATCAATACACCACTATGGATCCGCTCCCGTCTCCCTACGAGAACGCCATCCATAGCACTCACGCTTATCTTGCGTATTTTAGAGTATCCACTTTCACTTGTCTATGAACTAATATAAGCAACCCAGAAGTCCTTTTTCCGCGGACACGGCTATTCGAATAGATGATGTTAACCCTGCAGGGGTGTACTTCTTCACACACGCTCTCACCACTTACCGCCGTTTACACGACATGTACTCGGCAACCTTCAAGCGGAAGCCCAACGTGGGTGTCGGCCACGGCCTGCCTAAACACTCAAGTCTCTAGTCCAGGTTTATCGCCTATTCGGGTTCCATCCATGAGGAGATCCGGCCGGAGTTTCGCTCACAGCCCCAAACGATGTGAACAGGGTTCCCGAGACACCAAACAGGCGCCCGGTACACCGTGCCACGTGCCTACCGCATCACAGCCCACCCCTACGGTCAGCGCTGCCCACGGCCTCCAGCATACTACAAACACCAGAAACTACTTGCAACTCCTGGACAGAGGACAAGGGTGATCAAGAAGCCGAGAGGGTCCATTGGTTTCGGGCCCAATGCGTGGTAGTAGCTGAATCATGGATCACAAACACAGAACTCAGTTCCTGAGGACGGCTGCAATGAGACAACCCACCATGTACTCCTACATGGCCTCTCACCACTACCTTTACCAAATCGTGTTCACACACTTAGCTCACACACAGTAAGACATGTTCACACACCTCTGATTCATCCACGATGAATCAGACCCGACTCAACTCTAAGCAGTAGCAGGCATGACAAACAAACATGAATGAGTAGGCACAACAGGGCTCAAACAACTCCTACTCATGCTAGTGGGTTTCATCTATTTACTGTGGCAATGACAGGTCATGCAAAGGATAAAGGGGTTCAGCTACCGCAGCAAGTAATAGTTGAATCGTTGTTGTCCTAATGCAGTAAAAGAGAGCAGGAGCGAGGGAGTAGGATTGTATCGGAATGAACAAGGGGGTTTTGCTTGCCTGGCACTTCTGAAGATAATATAGCTCTTCATCGGTGTCATCGATCACATCGTCGGTACACGTCTATCGAGAGGGGACAAATACCGGCAAATACAGAAAAACACGATCAATGCAATGCACAAAATGATGCATGCTATGACATGGCAATATGAATGTGTTTTGAGCTAATGCAACTAGCAACAGATTAAATGAAGTTGGTTTGAATACAAGATTCAAATTCAAACTCCATATGTGATTATTCAAATGCCATTTAATTCATTTGTCCTAAACAGTAGTGATAAGTTGTTCTAACATGCATGAAAATGGTACAGATGGATTCCTTGAATTTTTCTGATAATTTTTCATATATAAATTATTTAATTTGGAGTTACGGTTGAATTTCTATGATTTATTGAAGTTTTAGCTATTTTCTGGAATTTCCTGATTATTTTTAAATCCAGAAAATACTTATTGCGTCATCCTGACGTCATGATGACGTCAGTAGGTCAACGGGCTGGTCCAGGTCAATCCTGACCTGTGGGTCCCATCCGTCAGTGACTAACCTAACTAATCTAATTTAGTTAGTGGCCTGGGGCCCATTGTCAGTGTCTATTAAACTAACTAATATTTAGTTAACACTAATCCTAGCCTAATTAACAGGCCGGCCCCACATGTCATGGACACAGGGGGGGTCCCGCCGTGGTCAAAGTGGGTCAAACCCACCGGCGGCTTGACGCCGGCGAGGCCAGCCGCGGTGGCGAGCCTCGGGTTTGCGTCTCCGGCGACCAAACGGCCGGCCGAGTGCACGCGCGGGGAGCTGGGGCTCGCCCGCATCCAGGGAGGCTTGCGGCAGCAGCGGGGACGGCCGGAGCTCGCCGGAAACGAGCTCGAGGCGGCGCCAGCGTTCGGTTGTTTCTGGCTACGGGGCTGCTGCGGCCGTGGTATCGCGTTTGTGGCACCTACAGCAGCTACGCGAGGCAGCGAGCATGTTGGACACGACACCCGGACCAAATGGTCGCCGGAGTCGTGTCGGCGGTGAGTGCAGGCGGCGACGCAGTCGGGCGAAAGGGGCGAGGCGGCTACGGCGTGCCAGAGAGTGAACGGAGAGGGGGAAAAGGTTCGGTGGCTCACGGCGGTTGCAGCGGACGTTGAAGCAGGCTCGGGGAAGGCCGGACGGCGACGAGTCGATGATGGGGATCCGCGGTGGCCGGCGATGAAGAAGAGGCCGGTGACGGCATTTTGAGGCATCCGGCGTCGAGTGAGTCGACGGGGAGGACGAGGAGGTCGAAACGGAGGCCATGGACACGTCGGCGAGGCGGGGGAGGGCCTGTGGCCGTGGTGGTTCTAGTCGGCGGCGACGGCTGCATTCGGTGGTTGTGCGCGAGGGAGCTAGAGGAGGAGAGGAGCTCGGGGAAAGAATGAGAGGGGTCCGAGGGGTTGCGTGGCCGTCTCCGTGGCGCTGGAAGGGCCTCGAGGGCGTGAGGCAGGCAGGGAGGAGGCCACGGCATCGCCAGCATTCGCCACCGAGCTGCTTCGGGGCGAGGGGAGGAAGACGGCAGGGGGAGGTGGGCTGGCCAGGTGGCCGGGCTGCTAGCTGGGCCGGCCAGGTGAGGCCCAGGTGGGCTTGGTAGGCGCCAGGTAACTTACTTCTCTCTCTCTCTCTCTTATTTTTATTGTTTTCTATTTTCTGTAGTTTGTTTTGATTTAGTTTTAATACTAAATCAATTTGTTACCTTATGCCAATCTTTGTAGGAACTAATGACATTATTCCAGAGCTCCCCAACAAGTGGCATAATTTTTGGACATATATTAATATATATAACTAATATATTTCCAATGCAAGTATTTATGCATTAATTCCAAATGCCCAAAATAAATACTTATGGGCTCCTAAAAATATTGGTTTGATTTTTATCTCTGTCCAATATTTTCAGAGAGCAACATGAGCATTTTCTTGGACCTTTTTGGAGCAATTTTTATTTGGGTCATTTCCAAAAATGATTTTGAGGGTTTCACAAATCCCCATTTCAAATTTAAATGGAATTTAAACATGATGCACACATGACTAGCTAGCATAGGTCAGGCCAGAACTAGGGATGTGACAGCTCACCCCCACTAAACAAGAATCTCGCCCCGAGATTCAAGACGTGAGGTAAGAGGAAAAGGGGGTCACAAAACTATCACAATCTTCATGATCCATGTTGTACCTCATAAGAACCTTAATTTGATCATCATCTTGTCTCGACGTCTTGTTCTGAGAACTCCAACTAACATGACAATGAGAGGAAAGGGAAACTCTAAAAGGATCGATCTTCTCGAAGATCAAACAACTTAGGATCAGCTCACGGGGTGAGTCATAAAAACATCTCGCAAGCTGAGATACAACGCACACATCTAGAGGAATGGAGTGGAACAGATGACGAGGGTTCACTAGGTAGACAACAATTCCACACCTAAGAGGGTGGGAAACGATTGTCCACGTAGCGAGGAGTTGAGTTGCCATGATACCACGACGAAACATCCTGAAGGAGGGTGATTCGTAGATTATCCCCTTAAGTGGCAAAAAGAATTACCTTTGATTCAAAGATCATTGAAACTCTTTATACCAGCCTAAGGCAATCACAAGCGATCATTTGGAGGGGGTCGGTAGAATGGCATACTCGGACTTGGATGATGTGGATTACCTTGTTGAAGACAACGTAATGGATGAATTTGCTTATCACCGGAGGTGGAAGAGACCCATGGTAGAATGGCACATTGGCGGTGCAAGCTAGGAACAAAATGCAAATGCTGGGAATGATTCTGGTAACTGGGGAAGAACCCAGCAATAGAGAGTAAATTCACTGTTTGAGAAGGTCACAACATTGCCGAGGGAACTGAGAGCAAACCCAGTTAGTGCCGATGATAACACCTAGCGTTTGTACGTGCTCTCAAGAACTTGAGCATTTCCACAATCATCAAGGTTTTATCAACATCCGTGTCAAGGGTGCTGACAGCACAACATACTACCATGATGAATAGCGATGGACGATGCAGATGCAAAAGAAGATAACACTTTCTCAGATTTCACCTTAGCGAGCCAAGGAACAAAATCTGGACGATCGACCGAGAGACATTTAGCACTCCGCTTCTAATGTTCTCCTTGATGTGCTAGTGTATCCCATTCATAGATATGGTTTGATAACTAGAACATCAAGTAAAAGGTCGGACTTCGGGAGCACAAAAAATCATAAGGCACACAAGTAGGGAATAATTCCTACGAAGCCCTTACGGAGAGGTGGCCAACTTCTTCAATCAAGATACTACAATAATAGGTCTTCCGGCTGGGTGTGTTGGCCACGACATCCATTTTACCGGGTTACAGAGAGACCAATATTATAGTTCTTGGGAAACGTTCCAACCATCATATCTGCCTGAGATTCAGATCTGGTTGGTGTTAGGATATTCCAGGCTCATCGAGTCTTAGGAAGAAAAATGAAAGTTTGCAACACAAATAGACGAGAAGACGTTGCGAGATTCTCGGGAAATGAACTATGATAATAAGCTCCAAAACATGAGCTGGTTCTGCTACAAACATGTGAACACGTTGTCCCAGACAAGCATGACCACGTGGTAGTCTTATAATAAAACACTACCGAGTTCAGGTGGGGAACCATCAACGAGGATATCAAATCCTTGCATAAGGTATACTCTTAAGAAGGAACTTCTTCTCCTTGAACAAATCAATCAGTGGCTTGGTGTGCTAGGGATACATATAGATTGAAGGTTGCAAGTCTTCAAACCACAGAATTCTTCGCACATGTGCATGACTGACTTGCGATGATTCCAGAGGAAGCAACATTGACTTTCTCGAGTTCACGGTGGCACCCTGCATCAAATGCACACGAACTAGAGGAAGTCACTTCTTACATCCGAACATATGCTTCATGAGCTAGCATGAACAAATGCTTTCAAAAGTTTCCAACACTAGCTTAATGTTCAGCAAAATTATGGAGAAGACAAGGATGTTGTCAATGGGCACAACAACAATTCATCTGGGTTTCCTTTTAAAAGGAATTCCATAGTTAAGTGAACAAGTGATAGCATTGGTCAGACCCAAAAGATATAATGGTGTATGCTCGAGGGATCAACCACGAGTAAGACAACATTACGAATATCGTTGGTTCTGGTCTGATTGGATGATAGCCCATACTCAATCAAAGGTTTGGGTAAGATAATAGATCCAACAATTGTTCACGAGGACCAATTGATGAAGATATCATCTTTCTTCAACACACACACACACACAAAAAGATATCCCTTAACATGAACCAAGTCGGACAAGCTTTTATCTTCCAACTCTCCAAGTTGTTGTTTAGCTTATCCAACTAGCTCAGGGTATCCAACACGGATTCTTGGAGAAGGGGTGGTTTACAGGAATAAACCAGCTTGATCACGAACTCAACATAGCGGTCAGGTGACAACCTGGTAATACTTCTGGGAAGATATTCAGAAAATCACGAACCACCGGTATGTTAGTAAGCTCGAGAACAATCTTGCTTTTCAGGGCAAGACGATATGATCAATAGAGCAAGGATTTGAATAATCCTAACTCATCGATCGAGGAGTGAACCAGGAGAATGGACTAGGTAGCACGATCAATCTTAGAATGATGATTCAGTAACCAACACACTAAGAATGAAATTATTGTCCTTTAACTACCCAGCAACGAGGTTGCTAGGCGTATTGATTTCACACATCACAATTCATTTGTCGGTATTCCGGTTGCATCAACACGAAGACCGAGGAATGACTAATGATGGCAAGAAGTATCACTGTACCAAGAGTTCATAGGATGGTGTGCAATTCCTATAACAATCCCGATATAAAGATGGTAATACTCCAAGGTAGAACAGAACAAAAGCTGGATTAGCAATTTGATCTGCGGAGCACAACTTCTTTGACCCAATCCTGGATATGGAAGAGGTACTGGAGTTTGTTTCTCCTAGTCATTCTGCGATAGAATGGCTTGACGGACCACAAGAGTAATAGGCATCGATAAACGAACGCACGCATACTCTTGACTATCGATTGATAGACGAGGGTCAGAATGCAACTAAAGAGAAAAACTCAAAGGAACATATAATTTTCTGAGTTGTGGATGCATAAATTAGTATGTCGAACCAAGTTCAACATATTTCTTCTGGATAACCCATGCAGAAAAGTAGAACTGGCAGAGTCACGATTTATGAATGGAGAACTCCTCAAGAATAATCCTGTTGTGATATTTCAGTTCAACGAGGAACTTCTGCCATACGTAGTTCATGGTATTTGGAAGAAGAAGATACCACGGACTTCGAGGACTATCGCAAAGGTTACTAATATCCTAAAGGCACTAGCAATTACTATCAACATGAAGTAGGTAGAGTGAATCTCGGGTTCAAGAACCCAAGGAGTAGAATACCTACTACTAAGTGGCATCACGGGATGCTTTCGAGAATGATGGCCAAAATCATCACACTGGGAACACAAATCATGGCTAAATTACTAGATGATCCCCTAAGACACCTAGGGTCATAATAATATCTCCAACATATATGTCAAGGTAACGGAGTACCTCAACTCACTGATTAGTGTGGTTAATCTGGCCCATGGGAACATTGAAACGGGAAGAAAGGATTTGCAAATGCATCAGACTACTTAGAAACCTGGGATGACTCGGACAGCATAACGGCTGTAAATGCTCAGAAAAGATTTGAGACATTCACAAAAATGGTGGCATAACCACTCAGAAGCACAATATCAAGGTTTTGAGATCAACAATTAACATACGGAAGTAGTAGGAACTGAACTGAGACTTAATCCAACAATCTTACAAGTTTACAGATAAGTAACACGTGATCCTAATAGAAAGAAGAGAAAGCCTAGTTCTTAACCCCGTAGGAAAGATAAGATGACTCAGATCAGAAGGGCATGAGGTATAAGGAGTAAAAAGAGCCTTACGTTCCATCCCACAATCAATTCCCTTATATAACTAAAGAATTTCTAGACTCAACTTCAACCAGTTTGGCTTGGTAATCCTACAGGCAGTCAAGCTCTGATACCAGCGCTGTCAGGACCCCGACTCAATGCCACATCGATCTAGCATGTAACACCTCATATCACTTTGCGGCCTCACGCACGGTATTCCCACGGGTGTCGCCTTACCTTAGCCCGGGACCGTTTGCGCCTTTTGGCACATGTATATGACAGTGTCGCTAGCATCCATATGATAAGGAGCCCGGGCTGACATGGCTAGTCGTAAACCCAAAGTGGCACAGACTTACAGGGACAGGCATCCATGACCCAGCATCGAACGTGTCGGTCATCAGCGAGTGAATCCAGGCTGTAGCACTGGGCTAGCAGGACTCCGGTGAACCGGGCTGTAGCAGGCTAACAGGACTCCGGTATTCATCGCGTGACATTTCCCCGAAGGGACAGACACAGGAACGAAGAAGGACACATGCCGGCCAGCCTAAATGTTCCAGAGCAGTAGCAAGCTACCATGGCTCAGTGAAACACTAGGAGACATTTCCCGGTAAGAGAGGCTACTAAAGATAAACAACTAGATGGTCAGATCCCACACATACCAAGCATTTCAATAACATACACACAATATGCTCGATATGTGCAATACAACATGGCATCACAAAATGACTCTACGACTCAAGTAGTTTATTCAATAGGCTCCGAGGAGCGAGACATTACAAACATGGGTCTCATGACCCAACAATCAGAGCATACAAGTCAAAGCACAAGCGGAAGCTATCATGTCTGAGTACAGACATCTATAAATGAAAAGGCTGAGAAGCCTGACTATCTATCAGATCCTGCCGAGGGCACAAGATCGTAGCTGAGGTATCAAGCTAAACGTCGAAGTCCAAGCGGAACTACTAGCGAGACTGAAGTCTCTCTGCAAAAACATAAAATAGGCAAACGTGAGTACAAATGTACCCAGCAAGACTTACATCAGATCTATCTACACATGCATCATTATCAACAAAGGGATGGTGGGGTTTAACTGCAGCAAGCCAGCTTTGACTCGGTGGCTATCCTAAACTACGACTGCAAGCGACTCTTTTGAGGTGGCGCACACGAGTCCACATATTCACCATATCAATACACCACTATGGATCCGCTCCCGTCTCCCTACGAGAACGCCATCCATAGCACTCACGCTTATCTTGCGTATTTTAGAGTATCCACTTTCACTTGTCTATGAACTAATATAAGCAACCCAGAAGTCCTTTTTCCGCGGACACGGCTATTCGAATAGATGATGTTAACCCTGCAGGGGTGTACTTCTTCACACACGCTCTCACCACTTACCGCCGTTTACACGACATGTACTCGGCAACCTTCAAGCGGAAGCCCAACGTGGGTGTCGGCCACGGCCTGCCTAAACACTCAAGTCTCTAGTCCAGGTTTATCGCCTATTCGGGTTCCATCCATGAGGAGATCCGGCCGGAGTTTCGCTCACAGCCCCAAACGATGTGAACAGGGTTCCCGAGACACCAAACGGGCGCCCGGTACACCGTGCCACGTGCCTACCGCATCACAGCCCACCCCTACGGTCAGCGCTGCCCACGGCCTCCAGCATACTACAAACACCAGAAACTACTTGCAACTCCTGGACAGAGGACAAGGGTTATCAAGAAGCCGAGAGGGTCCATTGGTTTCGGGCCCAATGCGTGGTAGTAGCTGAATCATGGATCACAAACACAGAACTCAGTTCCTGAGGACGGCTGCAATGAGACAACCCACCATGTACTCCTACATGGCCTCTCACCGCTACCTTTACCAAATCGTGTTCACACACTTAGCTCACACACAGTAAGACATGTTCACACACCTCTGATTCATCCACGATGAATCAGACCCGACTCAACTCTAAGCAGTAGCAGGCATGACAAACAAACATGAATGAGTAGGCACAACAGGGCTCAAACAACTCCTACTCATGCTAGTGGGTTTCATCTATTTACTGTGGCAATGACAGGTCATGCAAAGGATAAAGGGGTTCAGCTACCGCAGCAAGTAATAGTTGAATCGTTGTTGTCCTAATGCAGTAAAAAAGAGCAGGAGCGAGGGAGTAGGATTGTATCGGAATGAACAAGGGGGTTTTGCTTGCCTGGCACTTCTGAAGATAATATAGCTCTTCATCGGTGTCATCGATCACATCGTCGGTACACGTCTATCGAGAGGGGACAAATACCGGCAAATACAGAAAAACACGATCAATGCAATGCACAAAATGATGCATGCTATGACATGGCAATATGAATGTGTTTTGAGCTAATGCAACTAGCAACAGATTAAATGAAGTTGGTTTGAAGACAAGATTCAAATTCAAACTCCATATGTGATTATTCAAATGCCATTTAATTCATTTGTCCTAAACAGTAGTGATAAGTTGTTCTAACATGCATGAAAATGGTACAGATGGATTCCTTGAATTTTTCTGATAATTTTTCATATATAAATTATTTAATTTGGAGTTACGGTTGAATTTCTATGATTTATTAAAGTTTTAGCTATTTTCTGGAATTTCCTGATTATTTTTAAATCCAGAAAATACTTATTGCGTCATCCTGACGTCATGATGACGTCAGCAGGTCAACGGGCTGGTCCAGGTCAATCCTGACCTGTGGGTCCCATCCGTCAGTGACTAACCTAACTAATCTAATTTAGTTAGTGGCCTGGGGCCCATTGTCAGTGTCTATTAAACTAACTAATATTTAGTTAACACTAATCCTAGCCTAATTAACAGGCCGGCCCCACATGTCATGGACACAGGGGGGGTCCCGCCGTGGTCAAAGTGGGTCAAACCCACCGGCGGCTTGACGCCGGCGAGGCCAGCCGCGGTGGCGAGCCTCGGGTTTGCGTCTCCGGCGACCAAACGGCCGGCCGAGTGCACGCGCGGGGAGCTGGGGCTCGCCCGCATCCAGGGAGGCTTGCGGCAGCAGCGGGGACGGCCGGAGCTCGCCGGAAACAAGCTCGAGGCGGCGCCGGCGTTCGGTTATTTCTGGCTACGGGGCTGCTGCGGCCGTGGTATCGCGTTCGTGGCACCTACAGCAGCTACGCGAGGCAGCGAGCATGTTGGACACGACGCCCGGACCAAATGGTCGCCGGAGTCCTGTCGGCGGTGAGTGCAGGCGGCGACGCAGTCGGGCGAAAGGGGCGAGGCGGCTACGGCGTGCCAGAGAGTGAACGGAGAGGGGGAAAAGGTTCGGTGGCTCACGGCGGTTGCAGCGGACGTCGAAGCAGGCTCGGGGAAGGCCGGACGGCGACGAGTCGATGATGGGGATCCGCGGCGGCCGGCGATGAAGAAGAGGCCGGTGACGGCGTTTTGAGGCATCCGGCGTCGAGTGAGTCGACGGGGAGGACGAGGAGGTCGAAACGGAGGCCATGGACACGTCGGCGAGGCGGGGGAGGGCCTGTGGCCGCGGTGGTTCTAGTCGGCGGCGACGGCTGCATTCGGTGGTTGCGCGCGAGGGAGCCAGAGGAGGAGAGGAGCTCGGGGAAAGAATGAGAGGGGTCCGAGGGGTTGCGTGGCCGTCTCCGTGGCGCTGGAAGGGCCTCGAGGGCGTGAGGCAGGCAGGGAGGAGGCCACGGCGTCGCCAGCGCTCGCCACCGAGCTGCTTCGGGGCGAGGGGAGGAAGACGACAGGGGGAGGTGGGCTGGCCAGGTGGCCGGGCTGCTAGCTGGGCCGGCCAGGTGAGGCCCAGGTGGGCTTGGTAGGCGCCAGGTAACTTACTTCTCTCTCTCTCTCTCTTATTTTTATTGTTTTCTATTTTCTGTAGTTTGTTTTGATTTAGTTTTAATACTAAATCAATTTGTTACCTTATGCCAATCTTTGTAGGAACTAATGACATTATTCCAGAGCTCCCCAACAAGTGGCATAATTTTTGGACATATATTAATATATATAACTAATATATTTCCAATGCAAGTATTTATGCATTAATTCCAAATGCCCAAAATAAATACTTATGGGCTCCTAAAAATATTGGTTTGATTTTTATCTCTGTCCAATATTTTCAGAGAGCAACATGAGCATTTTCTTGGACCTTTTTGGAGCAATTTTTATTTGGGTCATTTCCAAAAATGATTCTGAGGGTTTCACAAATCCCCATTTCAAATTTAAATGGAATTTAAACATGATGCACACATGACTAGCTAGCATAGGTCAGGCCAGAACTAGGGATGTGACAGCTACTTCCTCAAATTCTTTCTGTCTAGTCATATGCACTATGTTGACACACGAATATCTTCACTGAGTCCTTGTCAGCTGAAGATATAGCGACACACATTGAAAACTGCTTTTAATGCATTATCTTTTGCTTGAAAAACGGAGAAGTCAGAACGACCACCCAACAATCTAGGCGTGCGTGGGAACATTGTCCAACTCCTGATAAGTTGCATGCACACCACGTGTCCTTCATATGTCAACCGCTAGGGGCACCTGCGTAATTACACTACGCCGCCCTACTCCTTATAAATACTCGCCCCCTTGCGGTCATTATCTCCTCTTCCACCTCGCCATCTCTCTCAAACCCTAGCGTCACCGCTAGCTCGTGTCGACGCAGGAAACGAAGCGCTTACCTGTCGTGACCTCTTCGACGTCGTCCTCACACCGTCCGCGGACCTCGTCTTCGACATCTCCGCTGACAAGTTAGGGCGTGCGAGATTGGACTGCTCGGCCTCCCATCTGCCTAGTTTAGCAGTTCGTCTGTGGTAAATAAATCTCAATTTTTACAATATTTTTGATCCGTCAAATCCATCCATTTCAACCAAAAGTGGTTTCTACACTTTCAAATCTGGATCTTTCTTTTTCTGAATCTCATATATTGCAAACTATGTTCACTTATGCTTCACAACTATTTAGATTCCTCACTTGTACTTATTCCTGGATTCGTACAAATCTAGAACCAACTCTCGCCATATAAGTGAATGTCTTCACTTTGTGAGGTCAATGTCTTCTAACCGATTTATCTTCAAAATCTTCTAAGAATGCATATGACCTCTTCCCCTTCCTTCACATCTCTAATGTTGTCACACGTACATGTCCGTGGGAGAATCTGTAACGCCCCGGATGTAACTTTCCATAATTGTAACTCCAACTCTTGCCTTTTCCGGAGATGCGATATGATATTTCCTTCGTGGTTGGGTTTTTGTCTTTTGTTTTGCATTTTGTTCATGTCATGCATCTCATCTCATAGCATCATGTGCATTGCATCTGCATGTTTTCATAAAGCTTGCACCCGTTCTTAGTTGCCGCGTCCCCCCTTGCTTTCATTGACCGTTCCGATACCAATCAGGTTTTTGCTTCCCTCTTGACCGTGACCACCTAACCTCTCTTGCCAGCTCGCAGCCCCCTCAAGCGCGCGTCCGAAACTTACCCGAACCCGAACCGGGCTAGTCATTACCGTTGGTTCTGGATCATCCCCAAACATCTCTAAAACATCTCTGTTTCTTATTTGGGCTACCTAACCTATTTATTCTCGACCGCCCGATTACGATCGGACGGACTAAACCCACTCTCTTTATCATATATAAACCAACCCCATATCTAGTCTAGCCTAACCCTAAAACCTAGGAGCTTTGTCCCTCCCCGCCGCCGCCACTCTTTCTGTTTCTTCCACCTCGGGATCTCTCCCGATCCATCTCCACCCAACCAGATCGCTGCAGTCATCCACCTGCCAAATCCCCTTGCAGTCAGCCTCCTCCCCTCGTCTCCCTCACGCCGGCCGACCACCGGAGCTCCCTCCGCCGATGAGCACCACCAGCAGATGAGTGCCCCGAGAGCCCTGCTCCTTTTCCTCCTGCTTCTGGTTCTCTCTCTCATGCTGCTCTCTCTCTCTCTCTCTGATTTCTTTGCAGCACCTCCATGGACAGCCTCCTCGGTTGGCTTCATGCGCCACCCCATTTGACCTCCAGCTTCAGGCCCTCGTCGCCCTCGCCTTGCTCCGCCATCGTCGTCGTCCCGCAGGCGAGCAGCAGCAACAGGTCATGCCACTGGCCTCGTCCCGCTCCTCTCCTCCTCCTGTGTTCCCCCTCTCTCTCTCATGGTGGCCCTCTCTATCTCCTTCCCAGGAACGAGCAGGAGCTCGCCCAAGCTCCATGCCGCCGCCGCCGTCGTCCTGCTTCATCCGGTAACCTCCGAGCAGCGCCACCCGCCGGCTCTGCTCAAGCTCGCATCGCCCTGCGCCTCAGGTCCCGCGTCGCCAAGCCGCCTCCCTGCCCTCGAGCCCGTCTAGTTCCTCCAGCCGTCGTGGCCGTGGAGCTCGTCGGCGTCGTCCTCATGGCGCTCCAGCCCCGCTCCAGTCCCGCGCCAAGTTTCCGTCGGCCTTCGCGTCTGCTTCCTCTGCATCAGGCCAGCGCCGCCCTCCTCATCGCGTCGTTCCTCTGCTTCCAGCGTGGACTGCAGCGCCAAGTCCCGCTCACCCCGCCTGCGCCCGTTGACCGCGCCGTTCCCTCCAGATCCGGCCCAGTCAGTGCCTCCTCGGCCGGCCTGCCTCCTCCACCGAGCCGGGCTGAAGCCCATGGGTGAGCTGCCCCCCCCCCCTGTTGGGCCCGTGATTCAGATTCGGCCCGACTCATGTTTTTTTTCCCGTGCTGCGATTTTAGCATTATCCAGGATTTACAGTTTTGCAGAAAAGTCCCTCTAGATCATGCATTTAATAACTCACAAATGGTGCATCGGATTAAAATGATTTAAACATGTAAAATGCTTAGAATTTCATCTAGTTTCATAATTTGCCACTTTCATCCATGTTAAAAATGTTTAAACATGCTTTTTGTTTAAACTTGCTCTAATGCCATGTTAAAATGATTTATTTCATAACTAAATAACCATAGCTCCAATTTTAATAAACTTTATATGTAAATGGGGTGGAAAAATGCATAGATTAACTTGTTGCACTTTTTTTTACTGTTTAACAACATTAAAATATGGTTTAGGGAAAAACAGTACCAAATTGGAAATATGGACATGAGGATTTTTTTTAGAATTGTTGTTTTGTTGTTCCGACCTCATTTATACTTGCTTAGATAGGTAGTTTTATTATGCTTCACCTCTTGCCATGTTAACCAACATTTAATATTGATGTGTACATAACCGACAGAGAACTAAATAAGTCATGTGGTGTTTCGTCAATATGCAACTCGTTGCATATTGAGCTCCACTTAATCTGTAGTATTGTTTGTGCACTTTCCCATGCCATGCCTCATTAAACCGGACATGCATCATACTTGGTTGTACATCGTGTCATGCTTATGTGATGGTTGTTTACCATGTTGTTTGTTTCTTTCCGGTGTTGCTTCTTAGTTCCGGTAATGTTGCGATTGTGAGGATTCATTCGACTACTCCTGTTCGTCTTCTTCATGGACTCGTTCTTCTTCCTAGTGGGATTTTAGGCAAGATGACCGCTACCCTGGATCTCACTACTATCTTTTCTATGCTAGTTGCTTCGTTCTATCGCTATGTTGCGCTACCTATCACATGTTATCAAGCCTCCCAAATTGCCATGTCAGTCCCTAATCTTTTTCACCCTTCCTAGCAAACCGTTGTTTGGCTATGTTACCGCTTTTGCTCAGCCCCTCTTATAGCACTGCTAGTTGCAGGTGAAGATGAAGATTGCTCCACGGTGGACAGGATTATGTTGGGATATCACAATATCTCTTATTTTAATTAATGCATCTATATACTTGGTAAAGGGTGGAAGACTCGGCCTTATGCCTGGTGTTTTGTTCCACTCTTGCCGCCCTAGTTTCCATCATATCGGTATTATGTTCCCGGATTTTGCGTTCCTTACGCGGTTGGGTGATTTATGGGACCCCCTTGATAGTTTGCTTTGAATAAAACTCCTCCAGCAAGGCCCAACCTTGGTTTTACCATTTGCCTCACCTAGCCCTTTTTCCCTTGGGTTTCCGGAGCTCGAGGGTCATCTTTATTTTAGCCCCCCCCCCCCCCCCGGGGGGGGGGCCAGTGCTTCTCTAAGTGCCGGTCCGAACCAGAGCCCTTTGCAGCGCCCCCTCAGGGAAACTTGAGGTCTGGTTTTAGTTGTACGGATTGCTCATCCGGTGTTGCCCTGAGAATGAGATATGTGCAGCTCCTATCGGGATTGTCGGCGCATCGGGCGGCTTTGCTGGACTTCTTTTACCATTATCGAAATGTCTTGTAAACCAGGATTCCGAGTCTGATCGTGTCTTCCTGGGAGAAGGAATATCCTTCGTTGACCGTGAGAGCTTGTGATGGGCTAAGTTGGGACACCCTTGCAGGGTTTAAACTTTTGAAAGTCATGCCCGTGGTTATGCGGCAGATGGGAATTTGTTAATGTCCGGTTGTAGATAACTTGACACCTGATTCGAATTAAAACGCATCAACCGCGTGTGTAGCCGTGATGGTCTCTTTTCGGCGGAGTCCGGGAAGTGAACACGGTTTTGGGTTATGTTTGACGTAAGTAGGAGTTCAGGATCACTTCTTGATCATTGCTAGCTTCACGACCGTTCCGCTTGCTCTCTTCTCGCCCTTATTTGCGTATGTTAGACACCATATCATGCTTAGTCGCTGCTGCAACCTCACCACTTTACCCCTTCCTTTCCCATTAAGCTTTGTTAGTCTTGATACCCATGGTAATGGGATTGCTGAGTCCGGGTGGCTCACAGATTACTACAACAACAGTTGCAGGTATAGGTTGCGATGATCATGACGCAAGAGCGATGTTTACTTGTTTTGGAGTTCTTCTTCTACTACTTCTTCGATCAGGGGATAGGTTCCAGGTCGGCAGCCTGGGCTAGCAGGGTGGATGTCGTTTGAGTTTCTGTTTGTGTTTCATCCGTAGTCGGATGTTGCTCTCCTGTAAGATGATGTTGTATTCATGTGGCATTGTATGCCTCTTGTATGTATCCCCATCTATTATGTAATGTTGATGTAATGATATCCACCTTGCAAAAGCGTATTAATATGTGGTTCTATCCTTGGTGGGACCTTCGAGTCTCTTTAGGATAGTATCGCATATTGGGCGTGACAAGTTGGTATCAGAGCCTCGACCGACCATAGGAGCCCCCTTGATTGTTGGCTGTTGTTGAGTCTAGAAGAAAACTATTTTGAGTCTTAGGATTATATATATCAGAGAGTATGATTCTTTTTACTCCTCAGCCCCCTTCATCGCTCTGATGAGGTCTCCTGACGTACATGTTTTGTCTTTCCTCTCCTCAAATTTCACTAAAAAAATTAGGATCACGTGGGTATCTTAGGATCGTTCTGATATTCTTATGATGAGAACATTGTTCTTGGTGCCTCCTGACATTTAGGGGTTGTGGCAGTGTCCCGGGGAGTTGAGCTCCGAGGTGTTGTCATCATAATTTTATCGTTGCAGTTCTGGAATACCTGAGTTTTGCCGACATCGAAAATCTCTTTTATGCAGTTGTTGGTGAGATAACCTCGACGCCACCCAGTACTGGGGCGGGAATTCGGGAGTATTGCCATAGCTCATATAACGGATGCTTTTCGAAGGTTGAGGTACACGATTTCCGAAGGTTTCTTGGTTATGTGTTGACGGATGGATACAGCTGGATGTAGGGATTGTTTGTTTGGGTGAGATATATTGCTTCCCCTGTATCCCCAACACCAGATTGCATAACCAGAAAGTTTTGGGAGTTTATAGGTGGGAATTCAAGTAGCTCCTAGAATATCTTTCCGACAGATGCATGATATGGGATTGGGTAATCTCTATCATATGTATTTGTTCCGGCTATTCTGCAAGCCAATCCTTTGTTTTGTTTTGAGTTGTGGTACTCGAGTTGCTTCAATGTCAAGTGTTGATTCCATACCTTTCCTAAGCGGTGTTCTCATATTTCTATGAGAGTGGTGATCCTTCTTGATCATCGAGATTGTCATCCCAATTCTTTCCAACCGGTGTGCTTCTCTTCAAGGCATTCGATCATTTCAACATTCGCAAGATCATCTCTCAGTTTCCCAATGTTGTTCGTTTCATCCGTCCCCAAGTTGCCTTTGTTTTCCCGCCCACCCTTTTTCTTCAAGGACTCGGATTTCTTAATCATGTATCATTTTATTGATGGGAAGTCTCTCCATTCTTTTCCGTCAATGTTCTTATCCGGTGATTCTCAGGAAGATACTAAGGAAGCTTCAAGTTCATCATCCTTCGTTCTTTTTTCTTCTCCGATGGATCCAATTCAAGCTTTCAGTGTTGATCATATTCCTTTCCTCGTGTCAAATTCTTTCTCATGCCAGTGCACCTCTCAATCACTCACCTCTTGATATTCATTTGTTCCAGAGTGTTGAAGATATCTCAGAAGATTTGTGTTTCCATTCTTAATCCGTTCAAGCTATTTGGAGATTGTTATCTCATTCAAGCTATTTAATTCAACCGGTGCAATCTCTCTTTAAAATCATTTCCAATGGTGTTTTCTTTTGAGTGGGCCCTAACCCACAGGTATTTTCCCATGATCTTACCTGACTCTTCGAATTATTAGGAGCGATTCTCAAATTCATTTCCAAGTTTGACGTAAGAATGAATTTTCCTCAGTCACATGCCTTCTCCAAGGTCGTTTTCAAATTCTTTTCATCTTTGGCTCAACCTTTCCACTTTTAATTCTCCCGGAGTATCTCAACAATTCATGGTGGTTCTCATCATCATTCTCAACATTTGAAGACCGAAGAAGGATTTCTCTTAAATCTTGGTCCATTCTCTTGAAGATTCATGGTTCTAGCTTGATGCCATCCCCATATTTGTTTCGATCGTGAGAAATTCTTTTCACCCATCCGGAGCATTTCATGAGTTGTTTCCATTTCTTTCCTCCGAAGGCCATCATGTCATAATTATTCATTCTCAGCATGTAGCTATCATTCTCCAAATCTTACCGGTGCATCGTTCAAATACCCTCTAATCAGTTCATGATCTCTTTGTTCTCATGTATCTATATCCCCTCAAGTATCTTCATTCGTTTTCCAATTCTTCCCGTAAATTTTGCCTTTGCTACTTTCATTTTCAATTCTTACGGTGGTTCGTTCAAGATTCCTCTTCCTTTGCTACCATATCATTTCATTCGTTGTTTCCAATCCCACCGGTGGTACCATGAATAACTTCTTCAAGTTGGCACTATATCTCTCATAATCCTTTCTATGAGAATAAGTAGTATGCAAAATCCGTTGCTTGTCATCAATTTAAATTGGTGCAGGATATGCATAACGTAATTCTTATTCTTGTTTCATCCAAGTGATTAATTCCTTCTTCTGGAGTGTGTTCATCAAGAAGCAATTCTCGGTTCCAAGTTATTCATCTTTCTTGTCCGGAGTTCAAAGTTTACTCATTTCATAGCTCCATCTAAATCATCGCAAGGCTTCACCTTGTGTTTTCAACTTATCTTTCTTTTGTAATCCTTTTATTACCGGAGTTCTCCATGGAGGCTCTACATGGTGGTTCGTCAAGGATTCTTTCCATTCTTCAATTGTTCTTCAAGATTTCTCTCGAAGCTATGATCCGCCAAGCTACACTCTAAAATCAACATGGTGCTCAATACATGTCTTGTTTTGAGGATTTCAAGTATTCTTCATCTTACATTCCAAAGTGCAATTCTTTCTACCTTATCTTTTGAGGTGGTGTTATGTCACTCTTGACAATTTCTTCATGGTTCATGATTCATATTGTTGTCAAGAATGAGGTATTTTAAATCCATCAATCTCTTCGTTGGAGTTATCTTGTGTCAGATTTCACCTAAAGCCTTCCCTAAGGAATATTGCTAATTATGGTGCTATCAATGATCCGAGTTTTCTCCTATCCTCTCGGCGAAAGAAGTTTTCATCTCTTCTTTGATCCCAAGCAAGCAATTGTTTTTCGTTAGTGGCAGAATTTCACCTCAAGTGTTGAAATGTTTCAATAAGCCCACTACAAGCTTATTCGTTTCGTTGTTGTTTTTCCAACAACTCTGTTATAACCTTCTTGGAAGGGTGCTTTCCAAGCTCGTTTGTGGTTGAAGTTGGCATTTTTCTTCTCCATTCTGTTATTCCAATGATCTATCTTCTATTCTTTCTCCCAGAGGCATTGTGATGTTGATCTCTTCACTCATCATCTCGAATTCTGAGGATCATGTTCTTTCATGCTTATCCATTTAACCGGAGTGTTGTGTCATCTCTTCAAGTGCTTTTCATCTTATCAAGTTTTCCTTCTTCTTTCAGTCAGAGTGCTACCCAAATTATATCAATCTTATTCCTTCTCTATCTAGTTTTAACCGGAGTGGTTTCAATATCTATCTTATCACTAAACCTCTTGGTTCTCACCGTATCCCTTTTTCCTCTTTTCTAACAGAGTGTTTTCAACTTTGCTCATCTTTGTTGTTTTTTTTTCTTTCTTTTTGCTCAACCTCTCAAGGTTTATGGTTTCACTCGTTTGTCAAAGAAGCACCTTAGTTTACCTCTTATCTTCCTCTTCCTTTTCTCTCCAGTGACATCCTAGATCTCGGGACGAGATCCTCTCGTAGTGGTGAAGTGTTGTAACGCCCCAGATGTAACATTCCATAATTGTAACTCCAACTCTTGCCTTTTCCGGAGATGTGATATGATATTTCCTTCATGGTTGGGTTTTTGTCTTTTGTTTTGCATTTTGTTCATGTCATGCATCTCATCTCATAGCATCATGCGCATTGCATCTGCATGTTTTCATAAAGCTTGCACCCGTTCTTAGTTGCCACGTCCCCCCTTGCTTTCGTTGACCGTTCTGATACCAATCGGGTTTTTGCTTCCCTCTTGACCGTGACCACCTAACCTCTCTTGCCAGCTCGCAGCCCCCTCAAGCGCGCATCCCAAACTTACCCGAACCCGAACCGGGCTAGTCATTACCGTTAGTTCTGGATCATCCCCAAACATCTCTAAAACATCTCTGTTTCTTATTTGGGCTACCTAACCTATTTATTCTCGATCGCCCAATTATGATCGGACGGACTAAACCCACTCTCTTTATCATATATAAACCAACCCCATATCTAATCTAGCCTAACCCTAAAACCTAGGAGCTTTGTCCCTCCCCGCCGCCGCCACTCTTTCTATTTCTTCCACCTCGGGATCCCTCTCGATCCATCTCCACCCAACCAGATCGCTGCAGTCATCCACCTGCCAAATCCCCTCACAGTCAGCCTCCTCCCCTCGTCTCCCTCGCGCCGGCCGACCACCGGAGCTCCCTCCGCCGATGAGCACCACCAGCAGATGAGTGCCCCGAGAGCCCTGCTCCTTTTCTCTCCTGGTTCTGGTTCTCTCTCTCACACACTACTTTCTCTCTCTGATTTCTTTGCAGCGCCTCCATGGACAGCCTCCTCGGTTGGCTTCGTGCGTCGCCCCGTTTGACCTCTAGCTTCAGGCCCTCGTCGCCGTCGTCCCGCAGGCGAGCAGCAGCAACAAGTCATGCCACTGGCCTCGTCCCGCTCCTCTCCTCCTCCTGTTCCCCC
>NC_057807.1:569703963-569724697 GCF_018294505.1 Triticum aestivum
TCTCTCTCTCATGGTGGCCCTCTCTCTCTCCTTCCCAGGAACAAGCAGGAGCTCGCCCAAGCTCCATGCCACCACCGCCGTCGTCCTGCTTCATCTGGTGACCTCCGAGCAGCGCCACCCGTTGGCTCTGCTCGAGCTCGCCTCGCCCTGCGCCTCAGGTCCCGCATCGCCAAGTCACCTCCCTGCCCTCAAGCCTGTCCAGTTTCGCCATCTGCCGTGGCCGTCGAGCTCGCCGGCATCGTCCTCATGGCGCTCCAGCCCCGCTCCACTCCGCGCTAAGTTGTCGTTGGCCTTCGCGTCTGCTTCCTCTGCATTAGGCCAGCGCCGCCCTCGTCGTGGCGTTGTTCCTCTGCTTCCAGCGTGGACCGCAGCGCCAAGTCCCGCTCGCCCCACCTACGCCCGTTGACCGCGCCGTTCCCTCCAGATCCGGCCCAGTCAGCGCCTCCTCAGCCGGCCTGCCTCCTCCACCGAACCGGGCTCAAGCCCATGGGTGAGCTTCCCCCCCTTCCTGTTGGGCCCGTGATTCAGATTCGGCCTGACTCATGTTTTTTTCCTGTGCTACGATTTTAGCTTTATCCAGGATTTACAGTTTTGCAGAAAAGTCCTTCTAGATCATGCATTTAATAACTCACAAATGGTGCATCAGATTAAAATGATTTAAACATGTAAAATGCTTAGAATTTCATCTAGTTTCATAATTTGCCACTTTCATGCATGTTAAATATGTTTAAACATGCTTTTTGTTTAAACTTGCTCTAATGCCATGTTAAAATGATTTATTTCATAACTAAATAACCGTAGCTCCAATTTTAATAAACTTTATATGTAAATGGGGTGGAAAATGCATAGATTAACTTGTTGCACTTTGTTTTACTGTTTAACAACATTAGAATATGGTTTAGGGCAGAACAGTACCAAATTGGAAATATGGACATGAGGATTTTTTTCGGAATTGTTGTTTTGTTGTTCTGACCTCATTTAAACTTGCTTAGATAGGCAGTTTTATTATGCTTCACCTCTTGCCATGTTAACCAACATTTAATATTGATGTGTACATAACCGAAAGAGAACTAAATAAATCATGTGGTGTTTCGTCAATATGCAACTTGTTGCATATTGAGCTCCACTTAATTTGTAGTATTGTTTGTGCACTTTGCCATGCCATGCCTCATTAAACCGGACATGCATCATACTTGGTTGTGCATCGTGCCATGCTTATGTGATGGTTGTTTACCATGTTGTTTGTTTCTTTCCGGTGTTGCTTCTTAGTTCCGGTAATGTTGCGATTGTGAGGATTCGTTCGACTACTCCTATTCGTCTTTTTCATGGACTCGTTCTTCTTCCTAGCGGGATTTCAGGCAAGATGACCGCTACCCTGGATCTCACTACTATCTTTGCTATGCTAGTTGCTTCATTCTATCGCTATGTTGTGCTACCTATCACTTGTTATCAAGCCTCCCAAAATTGCCATGTCAGCCCCTAATCTTTTTCACCCTTCCTAGCAAACCGTTGTTTGGCTATGTTACCGCTTTTGCTCAGCCCCTCTTATAGCGCTGCTAGTTGCAGGTGAAGATGAAGATTGCTCCATGGTGGACAGGATTATGTTGGGATATCACAATATCTCTTATTTTAATTAATGCATCTATATACTTGGTAAAGGGTGGAAGACTCGGCCTTATGCCTGGTGTTTTGTTCCACTCTTGCCGCCCTAGTTTCCGTCATATCGGTATTATGTTCCCAAATTTTGCGTTCCTTACACGGTTGGGTGATTTACGGGACCCCCTTGACAGTTCGCTTTGAATAAAACTCCTCCAGCAAGGCCCAACCTTGGTTTTACCATTTGCCTCACCTAGCCCTTTTTCCCTTGGGTTTCCGGAGCCCGAGGGTCATCTTTATTTTAGCCCCCCCCCCCCGGGTAGTGCTTCTCTAAGTGCTGGTCTGAACCAGAGCCCTTTGCAGCGCCCCCTCAGGGAAACTTGAGGTCTGGTTTTAGTTGTACGGATTGCTCATCCAGTGTTGCCCTGAGAACGAGATATGTGCAGCTCCTATCGGGATTGTCGGCGCATCGGGCGGCTTTGCTGGACTTGTTTTACCATTGTCGAAATGTCTTGTAAACCGGGATTCTGAGTCTGATCGGGTCTTCCTAGGAGAAGGAATATCCTTCGTTGACCGCGAGAGCTTGTGATGGGCTAAGTTGGGACACCCCTGTAGGGTTTAAACTTTCGAAGGTCGTGCCCGTGGTTATGCGGCAGATGGGAATTTGTTAATGTCCAGTTGTAGATAACTTGACACCTGATTCGAATTAAAACGCATCAACCGCGTGTGTAGCCGTGATGGTTCTTTTCGGCAGAGTCCGGGAAGTGAACACGGTTTTGGGTTATGTTTGACGTAAGTAGGAGTTCAGGATCACTTCTTGATCATTGCTAGCTTCACAGCCGTTCCGCTTGCTCTCTTCTCGCCCTTATTTGCGTATGTTAGCCACCATATCATGCTTAGTCGCTGATGCAACCTCACCACTTTACCCCTTCCTTTCCCATTAAGCTTTGCTAGTCTTGATACCCATGGTAATGGGATTGCTGAGTCCGCATGGCTCACAGATTACTACAACAACAGTTGCAGGTACAGGTTGCGATGATCATGACGCGAGAGCGATGTTTACTTGTTTTGGAGTTCTTCTTCTACTACTTATTCGATCAGGGGATAGGTTCCAGGTCGGCAACCTGGGCTAGCAGGGTGGATGTCGTTTGAGTTTTTGTTTGTGTTTCATCCATAGTCGGATGTTGCTCGCTTGTATGATGATGTTGTATTCATGTGGCATTGTCTGCCTCTTGTATGTATCCCCATCTACTATGTAATGTTGATGTAATGATATCCACCTTGCAAAAGCGTATCAATATGCGGTTCTATCCTTGGTGGGACCTTCGAGTCTCTTTAGGATAATATCGCATATTGGGCGTGACAGAATCCCTTGGTTCTCATAGTCTGCATTCATTTGCAGAATTCTTACAGTGTCACATTGAATCTCCTGAAGCCAGCTCTTGTTAGACAAGCAGACGAAAGCCTTTCAAAGTTTTGAAGCCTATCTGTCTGAATATTATGGCTACTGAGAAATCTGCACGGAAAGGTGACAGACAACACCGTGGCAATACTACAGTGGACCTGCCCCCAGATCTGTATGAGCTCTACAAATCTGACCCTGAAGAGAGCTATACACATCGCAAGAACAGGATCCAATGGATCCGAAGATATTGGGCAGAGCAATGGTTCAAGTACAACTTTGTGACACCTGAATATGTTGAGAAGAATGCTATCAAGCGCCCATGGGGCAATATTCTTTACAAGAACTTGGCATCGAAGTCTAAGGCTGAAGCAATTGCACAAGAGTTTTATCCATCCATGGTCCATGGACCACAGTCAGAAGATGCCGACCCATCATCTCTTCTATGGTGTCGTGAAGACAATCTCTTCAAGCGCAACTTCCAGTTTGCCAGGGATTCTGCCAAGCAGAATAAGAAGGAATTTGGACTTGACTTCAACCCCGGTCCATCTCCACCAAGGTCAGATGGAACACGTGAACCAAATGAAAACAGAATTGGCCCCTTCACCAACTTCAATGGCCTTCTGTCCCACATTGCTACCAAGAGTGCCACGATGGAGCAATCTGCTGAAGATGCAGACTCTGAAGATGCTCCTTCACCATCGAAGCAGAAGGAAAAGGCTAAAGCTTCAAAGCCCTCTGCTACTGCTGCTCCAAAAGCTTTGATGAGGAAGCCACTGAAAACTGCACCTCTTGAAGCCAGTGTGCAGTCAGAAGATCAGTCTCGTGTGTCCAAGAGGACCTTGAAGCCATTGCCCAAGAAGGTCTCTGGGCAAGCTCTCACTCCTGCCGCCGTTCTGCGCAATGAGGAAGACACCATTGATCTGTCAAGTGATGAAGATCTTGGTGATGAAGCTCTAGAGATGTTGATCAAGAGCAAGCAAGAGGCGGAGATCTTCAGTGGTCTACCCCTCTTTGATGTTGATATATTGAACAACTTCATCGATGAATGGTTTGACGACTAGAGTATCAGTATTGATAGCCTACATCTGCCAGTGGGCATCGGCGTCACATTTTGCGGAGCCATTGCTAATGAATTGGCCTTAGCTTAGAAAATCGTCGAGCTCAAAAACAAGATTGATTATGAAAAGGCGCATTTCAAGAAGCACATGCACAAGCTCAGCGTGGCTGATGTGCAAATTTTCAAGGAGATGTTGCATGATCTCAATGTTGAATTCCACAAGAAGCGTGAAGAAGCCAAAGGCTCAAGAGAGCGCATGAAGACTTATGCACAGAAATGTGTGCAAGCACACAAGCTGAGGGAAATACTTAACTCTACTTTGCTGCATCACCCTTTCCTCTCCAAGGGAAAAACCAACGCAAGCTCAAGAAGTAGCAGTGACTGGAAATAATTGATGTGGAAATTTACTTGAGGAAACAAAATACTCAAGGTGCCAATATATAAAGGTAGAATTACACTCGAGGAAATAATACTCGAGGCGCCCAGGACAGTTATGCTAGAATAATTAGGCGGAAACTTAAGGTCTCTAGTGATGTTAAGTGTAACAACAAGGAAACATAAAGAATGAGTTCACAGCATTACCAATAAGTGGTGATTTATTCTCTTATACTAAAGGATCTCATGAGTTTTCTGTTGAGTTTTGTGTTATGAAAGTTTCAAGTTTTGGGTAGAGATTTGATGGACTATGGAATAAGGAGTGGCAAGAGCCTAAGCTTGGGGATGCCCAAGGAACCCCTAGGTAATATTCAAGGACAACCAAGCATCTAAGATTGGGGATGCCCTGGATGGCATTCCCTCTTTCGTCTTCAATCCATCGGTAAATTTACTTGAGGTTATATTTTTATTCACCACATGATATGTGTTTTGCTTGGAGCATCTTGTATGATATGAGTCTTTGCTTTTTAGTTTGCCACAATCATCCTTGTTGTACACACCTTTTGAGAGGGACACACATGAATCGTGATTTATTAGAATACTCTATGTGCTTCACTTATATCTTTTGAGCTAGGCAAATTGCGCTAGTGCTTCACTTATATCTTTTTAGAGCACGGCGGTGGCTTTATTTTATAGAAATTGTTGAACTCTCATGCTTCACTTATATTATTTTGAGAGTCTCTAAACATCATGGTTATTTGCTTAGGTTATGAATTTAGTCCTAATATGATGTGCATCCAAGAGGGATATAATAAAAACTTTCATATAAGAGCATTGAATACTATGAGAAGTTTGATTCATTGCATATTGTTTTGAGATATAAAGATGGTGATATTAGAGTCATGCTAGTGATTAATTATGCATTGGTAGAAATACTTGTGTTAAAGTTTGTGATTCCCGTAGCATGCATGTATGATGAACCGTTATGTGATGAAGTTGGAGCATGGTTTATTTATTGATTGTCTTCCTCATGAGTGGCGGTCGGCGACGAGCGATGGTCTTTTCCTACCAATCTATCCCCCTAGGATCATGCGTGGAGTACTTTGTTTCGATAGCTAATAGACTTTTGCAATAAGTATGTGAGTTCTTTATGACTAATGTTGAGTCCATGGATTATATGCACGCTCACCCTTCCACCATTGCTAGCCTCACTAGTATCGTGAAACTTTCACCGGTGCATTACACCCACCATATACCCTTCCTTAAAACAGCCACATACCTACCTATTATGTCATTTCCATAGCCATTCCGAGATATATTTCCATGCAACTTCCACCGTTCCGTTTATTATGACACGCACCATCATTGTCATACTGTTCTCACATGCATGAGGCATTCATATAGAGTCATATTTTATTCTAGAATTGAGTGTAAATAAATAAAAGTGTGATCATCATCATTATTAGAGCATTGTCCCATGTGAGGAAAGGATGATGGAAGCTATGATTCCCTCACAAGTTGGGATGAGTCTCCCGACTTTACAAAAAATAAAAAGGCCAAAGAAGCCCAAATAAAAAAAAGAAAAAAGAGAGGCCAAAGAGCCCAAAATAAAAAATTCAGAGAAAAGAGAGAAGGGACAATGCTACTATCCTTTTACCACACTTGTGCTTCAAAGTAGCACCATGATCTTCATGATAGAGTGTCTCCTATTTTGTCACTTTCATGTACTAGTGGGAATTTTTCATTATATAACTTGGCTTCTATATTCCAATTATGGGCTTCCTCAAATTGCCCTAGGTCTTTGTGAGAAAGCAAGTTGGATGCACACCCACTTAGTTTCTTTTTGAGCTTTCATACACTTATAGCTCTAGTGCATCCATCGCATGGAAATCCCTACTCACTCACATTGATATCTATTGATGGGCATCTTCATAGCCCATTGATTTGTCTAGTTGATGTGAGACTATATCCTTCTTTTTTGTCTTCTCCACAACCACCATATTCTATTCCACCTATGTGCTATATCCATGGCTCACGCTCATGTATTGCGTGAAAGTTGAAAAAATTTGAGCACATCAAAAGTATGAAACAATTGCTTGGCTTGTCATCGAGGTTGTGCATGATTTGATACTTTGTGTGATGAAGATGGAGTATAGACAGATTATATGATTTTGTAGGGATAACTTTCTTTGGCCATGTTATTTTGAGAAGACACGATTGCTTTATTAGTATGCATTAGTATGCTTGAAGTATTATTGTTTTTATGTCAATATTAAACTTTTGTTTTGAATCTTATGGATCTGAATATTCATGCCACAATAAACAAAATTACAAGGATAAATATGTTAGATAGCATTCCACATAAAAAATCTGTTTTTATCATTTGCCTACTCGAGGACGAGTAGGAATTAAGCTTGGGGGTGCTTGATACATCTCTAACGTATCTATAATTTTTGATTGTTCCATGCTATTATATTATCTGTTTTGGATGTTTTATATGCATTAATATGCCATTTTGTATTATTTTTGGGGCTAACCTATTAACCTAGAGCTCAGTGCCAGTTTCTGTTTTTTCCTTGTTTTTGAGTTTTACCGAAAAGGAATATCAAACGGCGTCCAAACGGAATAAAACTTTCGCGGTGATTTTTCTTGGACCTGAAGACACACGTAGGACTTGGAGATGAAGTCAGGGGAGTCCTGATGAAGCCACAAGCCTTAGGCTAGGGGGCACGCCCTAAGGGCTTGTGGGCCCCTTGGAGCTCCTCCAACCCTAATTCTCTTGGCCTATAAATTTAGAAATATTCACAAACGACCAGAAGCGTCCACAAAAATACTTTTCCGTCATCGTAACCTTCTATACCGGTGAGATCCCATCTAGGGGCCTTTTCCGGCATCCTGCCGGAGGGAGATTCGATCATGGAGGGCTTCTACATCAACACTATTGCCCTTCCGATGAAGCGTGAGTAGTTTACCTCAGACTTACGGGTCCATAGCTAGTAGTTAGATGGATTCTTCTCTCTCTTTGATCTTCAATACAATGTTCTCCTTGATGTTCTTGGAGATCTATCCGATGTAATATTCTTTTGCAGTGTGTTTGTCGAGATCTGATGAATTGTGGATTTATGATCAGATTATCTATGAATATTATTTGAATCTTCTCTGAATTCTTATATGCATGACTTGGTATCTTTGTATTTATCTTCGAGTTATCGGTTTGGTTTGGCCAACTAGATTGGTTCTTCTTGCAATGGAAGAGGTGCTTAGTTTTGGGTTCAATCTTGCAGTGTCCTCACCCAATGACATAGTAGGGATAGCACGGCACGTATTGTATTGTTGCCATCAAGGGTAAAAAGATGGGGTTTTCATCATGTTGCTTGAGTTTATCCCTCTACATCATGTCAACTTACTTAAGGCGTTACTCTGTTCTTATGAACTTAATACTCTAGATGCATACTGGATAGCGGTCAATGTGTGGAGTAATAGTAGTAGATGCAAGATCGTTTCGGTCTACTTGACATGGACGTGATGCCTATATTCATAATCATTTCCTTGGATATCGTCATGACTTTGCGCTTTTCTATCAATTGCTCGACAATAATTTGTTCACCCACCTTATGTTTTCTTTCAAGAGAGAAGCCTCTAGTGAAACCTATGGCCCCGGGTCTATTTTCCGCCATATATTTCCAGATCTATAAACCAAAAAACCCAAAAATACCTTGCTGCAATTTATTTGTTTTTACTTTGTTTTATGTTTAGTAATCTTTATATATATATATATATATATATATATATATATATATATATATATATATATATCAGATCTCATCCTTGCAAGTGACCGTGAAGGGATTGATAACCCCTTTATCGCGTTGGGTGCAAGTGTTTGATTGTTTGTGCAGGTGTATAGATTGGAGACTTGCTTGTACCTCCTACTGGATTGATACCTTGGTTCTCAAACTGAGGGAAATACTTATCTCTACTTTGCTGCATCACCCTTTCCTCTTCAAGGGAAAAACCAATGCAAGATCAAGAAGTAGCAGTGACTGGAAATAATTGATGCGGAAATTTACTTGAGGAAATAAAATACTCAAGGTGCTTATAAAGGTGGAATTACACTCGAGTAAATAATACTCAAGGCGCCAAGGACATTTATGCTGGAATAATTAGGCAAAAACTTAAGGTCTCTAGTGATCTTAAGTGTCATAACAAGGAAACATATTGAAGGGAAGTATCACCATATGTATATTTTTGTGGGTTTTCAACATAGTGCTAATATGATTGTTGATCCTTGACTAAGCCTCTAGTCAGGAGGTATTTAGCAAGCATGTTAAGACTATGGGTTTACGAATATTTGAATGATCGTTTGGGACAAGTGGGAGATGTTGGGATTATGTGTCCTGCAACTATATTCAAATTACTAGGAATTACTAACATTCAGAATACCTCGTTATGGAATTATACATGTATTTATGCATGGAATTACTTTACATGATTAACATGTAATTATCACTTGTTGGAATGTACTTAAGTAATATATGCTCAAGGAAGCCGGTCGATTATTAGTGATCACATACTTGTGTGGACCATCATTTTTGGCAAGCTCACGAAACATGTCTTTGTCTGTGGTCATGTGATCGGTGCAACCACTATCAAGAATCCATTCATTTCCTCCTAACATGTAGTCTGTAAGGTTAGCCATGAGACTAAGATTCCTCACAGTCTTCTCATATTCGATGTCGAAATCTTCATCCTCATCATAACAACCATGTTCATCATCATCATCTATGGTGTGTTCATCATCATCATCTAGGGCATGTTCAACATCATCACCTAAGGCATTTAGTTCCATGGGAATGACATTGTTCAAGAGAACGAATTCGAATGGCTTCTAGAATGATATTGGAAATGGTTCAAACATCTCCTTTAGCATGCATGAGGTCACAAAGTTCAAATAAGCACTCATCAAAGTTAGGGTCACTGGCCCTCATCTTATGAAAAGCAATCGTCTTATGAAGAATCTCATCAAGATTCTTTAGAGAGTAATTTGGATATCACTTTTCCAAATCTTTCCAAAAGTTATAGGCACACTCAAAGTTTTGCATACAATCAAGCACAATTTTAGGCAACCCTCAAATGATAAGATTGATGGTTCTAAGAACGAAGCATGTCAAGTTCTTCCTTGGGAGTTGGGTGCAAGTAATCAATGGGGAGGCACATAACGACTATGAATATACTTGCTCTAGTTAAATTCATCAAATATATCAAGCATTTCATCTCTCCAAAAGTTGTAGTACTCTCCATTGAGAATATGCACTCTACATCTAAGACTCCCCAAAGTAGACACATCCATCTTCCTCCAAAGATGTTTAAACCAAAGCAATAGAGACCAAAGCTCTGATACCAATTGAAGGATCGAGAAGATAGGTATAGAGGGGGTGAATATATACTAACAAGGCTAGGGTCGCAATTTTTAGTTTTCTTGAAACTTAGTCAGATTTTAGCACAACTTAAGTGGCAACCAATACAATCTACACATGCACATCTCCTATATAGGCAGTGGATAATGATCAACATGCAAGTGCAAGAATGTAAAAAGGAGGTAGAGATATGAAGATCAAACACAATGAAGACACATTGATTTTTGGTGTGGTTTCGATAGGTGGCGCTATCGTACATCCACGTTGATGGAGACATCAACACACGGAGGATAACGGCTGCGAGAGTCCACGGAGGGCTCCACCCACGAGGGTCCACGAAGAATCACCCTTGTCTATTAAATCATGACTTTTGCCCACGAAGGCCTAGCCTCACTCGGGGTAGATCTTCACAAAGTAGGCGGTCTCCTTGCCATTACAAACTCCTTGGTTCAACTCCACAAGATTTGGAGGCTCCCAAGTGACACCTAACCAATCTAGGAGACACCACTCTCCAAAAGGTAATAGATGTTGTTGTTGATACTGAACTCCTTCTCTTGTGCTTCAATCACTCTCTCAGAGGTTTGGCATGGTGGTGGGATAAGGATTGGAGTAGAAAGTAACTAAAGGGGGCTACAAATAATGGATCAAATGATTGGAGTGGAATCGCTTGATCTCAACACAAATGTAGGTGGTTCTCTCTCAGAAAATGGATATGGGAAGTGATGGCTTCGTCCTAGTTGCTCTCTTTGAGAGTAAGTGGTGTAGGTTGGGTATATATAGCCATCACCAACAATCAAGACGTTACACACCTTTATGCACAACTCGATGAGACAGGGTGAAAAACTCGGAGGCACCGACTTGTTTAAAAGGTTCGAACTTCAGACGCTTTGGTGAGACCGGATGGATCCACTCGGTGGGGCACTATCAATGTTTCACTAATTCCTACTAGTTTCACTCGGTAATTCCGAAATGAAGTAGATGGGTTGCAGAAAGTTTGCACGTGCACTTAAGTGGGACCAAATTTCATCTTGGTGAGATCGAGTTTCTAGGTTTTAGGCAGCGGCTGTCTGATGTATCGCGGTGGGTCTGGTTGAATATGTTTCAGTGGGATCGAGAATAACTTTAGAGGTTTGGATAGATTGGACTGTGAGAGTGTGGCTGAGGTTTTTGGAGCAATATCTTCAAGCACTTGAGAAAATGACTCATGGTCAAAATCTCGCCCCTTTTAATAGTATTGACTTTCCTATGGACTCAATGTGATCTTGGATCACTTAACCAAATGCAGAGTCTTAAAGCTTTTCCGATGCTTGTCCTTTGTAGCTTGAGGGGTCTACTTCTCCATCCATCTACATGCCTAGGTTGAAATTTTTCAGAAATAAACTTAAGGAAAACATTACTCCAACAACATGTATGTTGACATACATCGGTCCGAACCAGGTTTGGGTCAAGCTTGCAAAAGCCTGGTGTCAAAACCACAAGCCCGAGGCCGGTAGAAAGCATGAAAATAGCCCTTTTCTCAAGCCCAAGCCTGACCTGAAAAGTAGCTCGGCCTGAACACCGTGCTTCAGCCTATACACGTCAAAGCTTGGCTAAATCAGGAAAATGAAAGCCCAAGACCGACCCAAATACTCTTTTGGGTTGTAAAGTGAAGCCCGAGCCTGGCTTCAAAGGCAATCCCCGACCTCGTTGTTTATGGGCGTCGGGACAGTCCACGACCAGGTTTAAGCGTATCACACATTTCAACCACCACCGCATGAATTTACGGAATAATTATGAGATATCTATATTTGGCATAGCAAGGATTTATGCCAAAGATATGCATATCAATACGTTTCAATCGCCAGCGCATAGCAAATATTCGATATTTATATTCCAGTAGCAAACGTAAATGCGGCGGAGTAAGGGGCATCCAAGGACGGAGCCAGGGGTGTGCAAGCTTGAGCCAACCACCCCAACTTTTTCTCAAAAAGCACTCATAGATCATGAAATTTATATATTTCCCCCCTCCAACCTTTTACTTCTTCCATTGCCATCCCCCTTGTATGAGATTACTAACCCCGTCTCTGGGGCATCAATGTGAACACAAATATTGCATATAACAATATAAAATGAAAAATCACACAAGAACTCATTAGTTGTATACAAATTTACTTATATATTTTTCACCATCTTTTATTTTTTTAAAGCATAGTAAAAAACATAAATTTGGATTGTATCCTCCGCAAAAATGTGAATTACACTCTCCACAAAAAGCAAAGAGAAATTAGCTCATGATGTGGCTATCTTGCTCTAAAATGAATTACACTGTGCTTGAGATCATTGGTTGCCGGTTCTTCAACTAAAAAGAAAAGGTTGCTGGGATGCGTGAATATCCTCAGCAACAAGGGTTGTTTCAGTGTTTCATGCAACAAATCGCCAGCGCATAGCGAATATTCGATATTTATATTCCAGTCGCAAACGTAAATGCGGTGGAGTAAGGGCATCCAAGGACGGAGCCAGGGGTGTGCAAGCTGGAGCCAGGGGTGTGCAAGCTGGAGCCAGGGATAGATTGGATTGTGAGAGTGTGGCCGAGGTTTTTGGAGCAATATCTTCAAGCACCTGAGAAAATGACTCATGGTCAAAATCTCGCCCCTTTTAATGGTATTGACTTTCCTATGGACTCAATGTGATCTTGGATCACTTAACCAAAAATGCAGAGTCTTAAAGCTTTGCCAATGCTTGTCCTTTGTAGCTTGAGGGGTCTACTTCTCCATCCATCTACTTGCCTAGGTTGAACTTTTTTTGAAATATACTTAAGGAAAACATTACTCCAACAACATGTATGTTGACATACATCGGTTCGGACCAGGTTTGGGTCAAGATTGCAAAAGCCTGGTGTCAAAACCACAAGCCCGAGGCCGGCAGAAAGCATGAAAATGGCTCTTTTCTCAAGCCCAAGCCTGACCTGGAAAGTAGCTCGGCCCGAACACCGTGCTTCAGCCTATACACGTGAAAGCTCGGCTCAAAAATCAGGAAAATGAAAGCCCAAGCCTGACCCGAATATTCTTTTGGGTTGTAAAGTGAAGCCCAAGCCTGGCTTCAAAGGCAATCCCCGACCTCGTTGTTTATGGGCGTCGGGACAGTCCACGACCAGGTTTAGGCGTATCACACATTTCAACCACCACCGCATGAATTTATGGAATAATTATGAGATATCTGTATTTGGCATAGCAAGGATTTATGCCAAAGATATGCATATCAATAGGTTTCAATCGCCAGCGGATAGCAAATATTCGATATTTATATTCTAGTAGCAAACGTAAATACGGTGGAGTAAGGGGCATCTAAGGACGGAGCCAGGGGTGTGCAAGCTTGAGCCAACCATCCCAACTTTTTCTCAGAAAGCACTCATAGATCATGAAATTTTTATATTCGCCCCCTCCAACCTTTTACTTCTTCCATTGCCACCCTCCTTGTATGAGATTACTAGCCCCGTCTCTGGGGCATCAATGTGAACACAAATACTACATATAACAATATAAAATGAAAAATCACACAAGAACTCGTTAGTTGTATACAAATTTACTTATATATTTTTTCACCATATTTTGTTTTTAAAAAGCATAGTAAAAAACATAAATTTGGATTGTATCCTCCCAAAAATGTGAATTACACTCTCCACAAAAAGCAAAGAGAAATTAGCTCATGATGCGGCTATCTTGCTCTAAAATGAATTACACTGTGCTTGAGATCATTGGTTGCCGGTTCTTCAACTAAAAAGAAAAAGTTGCTGGGATGCGTGAATATCCTCAGCGACAAGGGTTGTTTCAGTGTTTCACGCAACAAATCGCCAGCGCATAGTGAATATTCGATATTTATATTCCAGTCACAAACGTAAATGCGGTGGAGTAAGGGCATCCAAGGATGGAGACAGGGGTGTGCAAGCTGGAGCCAGGGATAGATTGGACTGTGAGAGTGTGGCTGAGGTTATTGGAGCAATATCTTCAAGCACTTGAGAAAATGACTCATGGTCAATATCTTGCCTCTTTTAATGGTATTGACTTTCCTATGGACTCAATGTGATCTTGGATCACTTAACCAAAAATTCAGAGTCTTAAAGCTTTGCCAATGCTTGTCCTTTATAGCTTGAGGGGTTTACTTCTCCATCCATCTACTTGCCTAGGATGAACTTTTTTCTGAAATATACTTAAGGAAAACATTACTCCAACAACATGTATGTTGACATACATCGGTCCGGACTAGGTTTGGGTCAAGCTTGCAGAAGCCTAGTTTCAAAACCACAAGCCCGAGGCCGGCAGAAAGCATGAAAATAGCTCTTTTCTCAAGCCCAAGCCTGACCTGAAAAGTAGCTCGGCCCGAACACCGTGCTTCAACCTATACACGTGAAAGCTCGGCTCAAAAATCAGGAAAATGAAAGCCCAAGCCCGACCCGAATATTCTTTTGGGTTTTAAAGTGAAGCCCGAGCCTGGCTTCAAAGGCAATCCCCGACCTGCTTGTTTATGGGCGTCGGGACAGTCCACGACCAGGTTTACGCGTATCACACATTTCAACCACCACCGCATGAATTTATGGAATAATTATGATATATCTATATTTGGCATAACAAGGATTTATGCCAAAGATATGCATATCAATATGTTTCAATCGCCAACTCATAGCAAATATTCGATATTTATATTCTAGTAGCAAACGTAAATGCGGTGGAGTAAGGGGCATCTAAGGACGGAGCCAGGTGTGTGCAAGCTTGAGCCAACCACCCCAACTTTTTCTCAGAAAGCACTGATAGATCATGAAATTTATATATTCGCCCCCTCCAACCTTTTACTTCTTCCATTGACATCCCCCTTGTATGAGATTACTAGCCCCGTCTCTGGGGCATCAATGTGAACACAAATACTGCATATAAGAATATAAAATGAAAAATCACACAAGAACTCGTTAGTTGTATACAAATTTACTTATATATTTTTTCACCATATTTTGTTTTTAAAAAGCATAGTAAAAAACATAAATTTGGATTGTATCCTCCCAAAAATGTGAATTACACTCTCCAAAAAAACGCAAAGAGAAATTAGCTCATGATGTGGCTATCTTGCTCTAAAATGAATTACACTGTGCTTGAGATCATTGGTTGCCGGTTCTTCAACTAAAAAGAAAAAAGTTGCTGGGATGCGTGAATATCCTCAGCGACAAGGGTTGTTTCGGTGTTTCACGCAACAAATCGCCAGCGCATAGCGAATATTCGATATTTATATTCCAGTCGCAAACGTAAATGCGATGGAGTAAGGGCATCCAAGGACGGAGCCAGGGGTGTGCAAGCTGGAGCCAGGGATAGATTGGACTATGAGAGTGTGGCTGAGGTTTTTGGAGCAATATCTTCAAGCACTTGAGAAAATGACTCATGGTCAAAATCTCGCCCCTTTTAATGGTATTGACTTTCCTATGGACATAATGTGATCTTGGATCACTTAACCAAAAATGCAGAGTCTTAAAGCTTTGCCAATGCTTGTCCTTTGTAGCTTGAGGGGTCTACTTCTCCATCCATCTACTTGCCTAGGCTGAATATTTTCTGAAATATACTTAACGAAAACATTACTCCAATAACATGTATGTTGACATACATCGGTCCGGACCAGGTTTGGGTCAAGCTTGCAAAAGCCTGGTGTCAAAACCACAAGCCCGAGGCCGGCAAAAAGCATGAAAATAGCTCTTTTCTCAAGCCCAAGCCTGACCTGAAAAGTAGCTCGGCCCGAACACCGTGCTTCAGCCTATACACGTGAAAGCTCGGCTCAAAAATCAGGAAAACGAAAGCCCAAGCCCGACCCGAATACTCTTTTGGGTTGTAAAGTGAAGCCCGAGCCCAGCTTCAAAGGCAATCCCCGGCCTGGTTGTTTATGGGCGTCGGCACAGTCCTCGACCAGGTTTACGCGTATCACACATTTCAACCACCACCGCATCAATTTATGGAATAATTATGAGATATCTATATTTGGCATAGCAAGGATTTATGCCAAAGATATGCATATAAATACGTTTGAGTCGCCAGCGCATAGCAAATATTTGATATTTATATTCCAGTAGCAAACGTAAATGCGGTGGAGTAAGGGGCATCCAAGGACGGAGCCAAAGGTGTGCAAGCTAGGGTGTCCAAGCTGGAGCCAACCACCCCCAACTTTTTCTCAAAAAGCACTGATAGAACATGAAAATTTTATATTTGCCCCCTCCAACCTTTTACTTCTTCCATTGCCACCCCTTGTATGAGATTACTAGCCCCGTCTCTGGGGCATCAATGTGAACACAAATACTGCATATATCAATATAAAATGAAAAATCACACAAGAACTCGTTAGTTGTATACAAATTTACTTATATATTTTTTCACCATCTTTTATTTTTAAAAAGCATAGTAAAAAACATAAATTTGGATTGTATCCTCCGCAAAAAAGTGAATTACACTCTTCACAAAAAGCAAAGAGAAATTAGCTCATGATGTGGCTATCTTGCTCTAAAATGAATTACACTGTGCTTGAGATCATTGGTTGCCGGTTCTTCAACTAAAATGAAAAAGTTGCTGGGATGCGTGAATATCCTCAGCAACAAGGGTTGTTTCGGTGTTTCACGCAACAAATCGCCAGCGCATAGTGAAAATTCGATATTTATATTTCAGTCGCAAATGTAAATGCGGTGGAGTAAGGGCATCCAAGGATGGAGCCAGGGGTGTGCAAGCTGGAGCCAGGGATAGATTGGATTGTGAGAGTGTGGCTGAGGTTTTTGGAGCAATATCTTCAAGCACTTGAGAAAATGACTCATGGTCAAAATCTCGCCCCTTTTAATGGTATTGACTTTCCTATGGACTTAATGTGATCTTGGATCACTTAACCAAAAATGCAGAGTCTTAAAGCTTTGCCAATGCTTGTCCTTTGTAGCTTGAGGGGTCTACTTCTCCATCCATCTACTTGCTTAGGCTGAACTTTTTCTGAAATTTACTTAACGAAAACATTACTCCAACAACATGTATGTTGACATACATCGGGCGGGATCAGGTTTGGGTCAAGCTTGCAAAAGCCTGGTGTCAAAACCACAAGCCCGAGGCCGGCAGAAAGCATGAAAATAGCTCTTTTCTCAAGCCCAAGCCTGACCTGAAAAGTAGCTCGGCCCGAACACCGTGCTTCAGCCTATACACGTGAAAGCTCGGCTCAAAAATCAGGAAAACGAAAGCCCAAGCCTGACCCAAATACTCTTTTGGGTTGTAAAGTGAAGCCCGAGCCTGGCTTCAAAGGCAATCCCCGGCCTGGTTGTTTATGGGCGTCGGGACAATCCACGAGCAGGTTTACGCGTATCACACATTTCAACCACCACCGCATGAATTTATGGAATAATTATGAGATATCTATATTTGGCATAGCAAGGATTTATGCCAAAGATATGCATATAAATACGTTTGAGTCGCCAGCGCATAGCAAATATTCGATATTTATATTCCAGTAGCAAACGTAAATGCGGTGGAGTAAGGGGCATCCAAGGACGGAGCCAAGGGTGTGCAAGCTGGAGCCAACCACCCCCAACTTTTTCTCAGAAAGCATTGATAGATCATGAAATTTTTATATTTGCCCCCTCCAACCTTTTACTTCTTCCATTGCCACCCCTTTTGTATGAGATTACTAGCCCCGTCTCTGGGGCATCAATGTGAACACAAATACTGCATATAACAATATAAAATGAAAAATCACACAAGAACTCGTTAGTTGTATACAAATTTACTTATATATTTTTTCACCATCTTTTATTTTTAAAAAGCATAGTAAAAAACATAAATTTGGATTGTATCCTCCGCAAAAATGTGAATTACACTCTCCACAAAAAGCAAAGAGAAATTAGCTCATGATGTGGCTATCTTGCTCTAAAATGAATTACTGGGCTTGAGATCATTTGTTGCCGGTTCTTCAACTAAAAAGAAAAAGTTGCTGGGATGCGTGAATATCCTCAACAACAAGGGTTGTTTCGGTGTTTCACGCAACAAATCGCCAGCGCATAGCGAATATTTGATATTTATATTCCAGTCGCAAACGTAAATGCGGTGGAGTAAGGGCATCCAAGGACGGAGCCAGTGGTGTGCAAGCTGGAGCCAGGGATAGATTGGACTGTGAGAGTGTGGCTGAGGCTTTTGGAGCAATATCTTCAAGCACTTGAGAAAATGACTCATGGTCAAAATCTTGCCTCTTTTAATGGTATTGACTTTCCTATGGACTCAATGTGATCTTGGATCACTTAACCAAAAATTCAGAGTCTTAAAGCTTTGCTAATGCTTGTCCTTTATAGCTTTAGGGGTCTACTTCTCCATCCATCTACTTGCCTAGGTTGAACTTTTTTTGAAATATACTTAAGGAAAACATTACTCCAACAACATGTATGATGACATACATCGGTCCGGACCAGGTTTGGGTCAAGCTTGCAAAAGCATGGTGTCAAAACCACAAGCCCAAGGCCGGCAAAAAGCATGAAAATTGCTCTTTTCTCAAGCCCAAGCCTGACCTGAAAAGTAGGTCGGCCCGAACACCGTGCTTCAGCCTATACATGTGAAAGCTCGGCTCAAAAATCAGGACAACGAAAGCCCAAGCCCGACCCGAATACTCTTTTGGGTTGTAAAGTGAAGCCTGAGCATGGCTTCAAAGGCAATCCCCGACCTGGTTGTTTATGGGCGACGGGACAGTCCACGACCAGGTTTACGCATATCACACATTTCAACGACCACCGCATGAATTTATGGAATAATTATGAGATATCTATATTTGGCATAGCAAGGATTTATGCCAAAGGTATGCATATCAATACGTTTCAATCGCCAGCGCATAGCAAATATTCGATATTTATATTCTAGTAGCAAACGTAAATGCGGTGGAGTAAGAGGCATCCAAGGACGGAGCCAAGGGTGTGCAAGCTGGTGCCAACCACCCCCAACTTTTTCTCAGAAAGCACTGATAGATCATGAAATTTATATATTTGCCCCCTCCAACCTTTTACTTCTTCCATTGCCATCCCCCTTGTATGAGATTACTAGCCCCGTCTCTGGGGCATCAATGTGAACACAAATACTGCATATAACAATATAAAATGAAAAAACACACACAAGAACTCGTTAGTTGTATACAAATTTACTTATATATTTTTTCACCATCTTTTATTTTTAAAAGCATAGTAAAAAACATAAATTTGGATTGTATCCTCCGAAAAATGTGAATTACACTCTCCACAAAAAGCAAAGAGAAATTAGCTCATGATGTGGCTATCTTGCGCTACAATGAATTACACTATGCTTGAGATCATTGGTTGCCGATTCTTCAACTAAAAAGGAAAAGTTGCTGGGATGCGTGAATATCCTCAGCAACAAGGTTTGTTTCGGTGTTTCATGCAACAAATCGCCAACACATAGCGAATATTTGATATTTATATTCCAGTCGCAAACGTAAACGCGGTGGAGTAAGGGCATCCAAGGACGGAGCCAGGGATAGATTGGACTATGAGAGTGTGGCTGAGGTTTTTGGAGCAATATCTTCAAGCACTTGAGAGAATGACTCATGGTCAAAATCTCGCCCCTTTTAATAGTATTGACTTTTTTATGGACTTAATGTGATCTTGGATCACTTAACCAAAAATGCAGAGTCTTAAAGCTTTGCCAATGCTTGTCCTTTGTATTTTGAGGGGTCTACTTCTCCATCCATCTACTTGCCTAGGTTGAACTTTTTCTGAAATATACTTAAGGAAAACATTACTCCAACAACATGTATGTTGACATACATCGGTCCGGACCAGGTTTGGGTCAAGCTTGCAAAAGCCTGGTGTCAAAACCACAAGCCCGAGGCCGGCAGAAAGCATGAAAATAGCTCTTTTCTCAAGCCCAAGCTTGACCTGAAAAGTAGCTCGACCCGAACAACGTGCTTCAGCCTATACACGTGAAAGCTCGGCTCAAAAATCAGGAAAACGAAAGCCCAAGCCCGACCCAAATACTCTTTTGGGTTGTAAAGTGAAGCCCGAGCCTGGCTTCAAAGGCAATCCCCGGCCTGGTTGTTTATGGGCGTCGGGACAGTCCACGACCAGGTTTACGCGTATCACACATTTCAACCACCACCGCATGAATTTATGGAATAATTATGAGATATCTATATTTGGCATAGCAAGGATTTATGCCAAAGATATGCATATAAATACGTTTCAATCGCCAGCGTATAACAAATATTCGATATTTATATTCCAGTAGCAAACGTAAAATGCGGTGGAGTAAGGGGCATCCAAGGACGGAGCCAAGGGTGTGCAAGCTGGAGCCAACCACCCCCAACTTTTTCTTAGAAAGCACTGATAGATCATGAAATTTATATCTTTGCCCCTCCAACCTTTTACTTCTTCCATTGCCATCCCCCTTGTATGAGATTACTAGCCCCGTCTCTGGGGCATCAATGTGAACACAAACCGGCATATAACAATATAAAATGAAAAATCACACAAGAACTCGTTAGTTGTATACAAATTTACTTAATATATTTTTTCACCATCTTTTATTTTTAAAAAGCATAGTAAAAACATAAATTTGGATTGTATCCTCCGCAAAAATGTGAATTACACTCTCCACAAAAAGCAAAGAGAAATTAGCTCATGATGTGGCTATCTTGCTCTAAAATGAATTACACTGTGCTTGAGATCATTTGTTGCCGGTTCTTCAACTAAAAAGAAAAAGTTGTCGGGATGCGTGAATATCCTTAACAACAAGGGTTGTTTCGGTGTTTCACGCAACAAATCGCCAGCGCATAGCGAATATTCGATATTTATATTCCAGTCGCAAACGTAAATGCGGTGGAGTAAGGGCATCCAAGGACGGAGCCAGGGGTGTG
>NC_057807.1:569724920-569726567 GCF_018294505.1 Triticum aestivum
CCAGAAAGCACCCCTAGATCGTTAGCACCGTCTCTAGGGCACTGCATATAACACTATGAAATAAACCACACAAGAACCCACTAGTTGTATATACAAATTTACTTTATAGTTTTTTTCACCATCTTTTATTTAGAAAAAATATAGTAAAAAAGCAGAAATTTGAATTGCACTCTACACAAAAAAAGAAGTCAATTACACTCTCCGCAAAAAGCAAAGAAAAATGAGTTCCTGGTGTGCCTACCTTGCTCTAAAATGAATTACACCATGCTTGAGATCATGGGTTGCAGGCTCTTCAACTAGAAAGAGAAAATTGCAGGTTCTGAACTGCGTGATTATCCTCAGCAACGAGGGTTGTTTTGGGGTTTCAGCCGGCAATTTCGAAAGCCCACAGTAGCAGCCGCTCAAAACGTGCTAACCTTTACGATTAGCATCTCAACCCCCTAGAACCAATATAAACTTTATAACAGTCCCTGTCAGAAGTTCTTACGCACCACGAGGAGTTGTACAGAATAACCTCCTACGACAGGGGTCCGGTTGTCAATCTTCTCGTTTATAAATTCCCCACCAAACCAAGCCTCTGCCCCCGCACCAAGCAGAAAAAAAATCTCTCCTCGCTCTCGTCCGAGTCGCGTGAGGAGAAAGGAGGGAAGCCGGAAAGGTAAGGTCTGCCCGCGAATCCCACCGGGACTCCACCAATTTCCCCCGCGATTTATCCATCCGGGCCGCGGGATCCGCCCGATTCCTCCCCCGATCTGCGCTGATTCGCCGCCCGACTCGTCGGATTCGGTCCTCCGTTTGTGCAGGGGTTCTCGCCGAGGCGGAAGGAGGAGATGGCCGGGAAGGGAGGCAAGGGCCTGCTCGCGGCCAAGACGACGGCCGCCAAGACCGCCGAGAAGGACAAGGGGAAGAAGGCCCCCATCTCCCGCTCGTCCCGCGCGGGACTTCAGGTGAGCTTGCTCTGCTTCGTGTTCCCCCGTACGCGCGCTTAGATTCGGTTCGAATTCGAAGCGTCGCGCGCGCGCTCGCGTGCTGGCCGTGGTATTCGAGGGGTTTCGCGGCGCGTGCGCTCTAGGGCACGCCTCCCGGAAGCTGTAGAGGTGACTGCGTGCTATTCCTGTTGTTACGCTTGGCATGGGTTGATTCTTCGGTGGATTGGCTGCGCGCAGGTTGGGTAGGGTTTTAGAGATTCAAGAAGTTGTACGTCTTGGCAGAATTTTTGTAGATCTGGAGAAGCACTTGCTTTGTGTGGATTTGATTCGTGATATGCATTGAGGTTCTGTAGATTGGTGAGTCCATAGTTGTCCGAAGCGCGGAACGACGGCGCGGCCCCTTTTCCGGGGTGGTTTGCCTGGATCTAGGGTTGGGATTGAGGTGCGGGACGACACGAGTCGACGGCGGGGACGCGGCCCATTCACGCGGAACGATGCCGAGGCCCCTTTTTCGGGGTGGTGCGCCTGGATCTAGGGTTGGGATTGAGGTGCGGGACGACACGAGTCGATGGTGGGGATGCGGCACATTCACGTGGAACGATGCCGCGGCCCCTTTTTTGGGGTGGTTCGCCTGGATCTACGGTTGGGATTGAGGTGTGGGATGACATGAGTCAACGGCGGGGACGCGGTCCATTCACGCGGAACGATGCCGCGGCCC